>NW_027195957.1:77500-120340 GCF_038502225.1 Cherax quadricarinatus | reverse complement strand
TACAATGTTATGGTCCTTGAATGTGAGATCCTCCGACATGATCCCCCAGGTCTTTGCGTTGATGTTTCTCTATTTTGTTGAATTTGTTTTGATTGGTTCTTTTTGTCATGTAATGCATCTAGGACCCTGCCGTAGTTACTCTTTACATTCCTTTACAACCCTTGCAAACAGTTCATCAGGGCCTGGGAATTTGTTAGGTTTTAATTTCTCTATTTGTCTGGGGACCACGTCACTAGTTACCCAATCGTGCATAGTTTATGATCGTCCTGTTCTACATTATTTATTATTTCTGGAATTTCGCTAGTATCTTCCTGAGTAAAAACTGAGAGGAAGTAAGTGTTGAAAAGTTCACACATTTCTTTATCATTGTCAGTGATCTGACCTGAGTTACTCTAAAGTAGGCCTATCTTTTCCTTAATCTTACTTCTATATACCTGAAAGAACCCTACTGGGTTAGTCTTCGAATCCCTTGCGACATTAGCCTTATAATCCATTTTTGCTTTTCTTATTCCTTTTTCATATATATCTTTAATAGAATATATTGATTTCTTAACTGCCCATCCCCTCTTTTGATACGCCTATTTATGCCTCTCTTTTGACCAATGAGATGTTTTAATGTATTGTTTGAAAGAGCAATTCGTTTATGCTACTGGTGGATGGATATCAACACTGGCACATCACGTCTGCAAAGCTAGCGACATACCATTATGTGGTATAAACCTTGGTAATAAATACCGACAAGTTGGTTTAGAAAGACACGTAAGCAAACACCATAACATATTTATTAGAAAACATTTCGGTCCTGGAACCTTGATCACTTCTAACATACAGAGGTAGAAAGACATTATATATATAGGCGGAGAGTGAGGTGTGACGCACGTGACCTGAGGAATGTCATAAGAACATAAGAATGGAGGAACACTGTAGAAGGCCTACTGGCCCATGCCAGTGTTTGCTTACGTGTCTTTCTAAACCATACCATTATGTGAAGGACAAGAAACACCTGCACCTCATCACCACCAATACCTGCACTGAACTTTAGTATGTTAGGTTAACCTGGAGTTTACCTGGAGTTTACCTGGAGAGGGTTTCGGGAGTCAACGCCCTTGCGGCCCGGTCTGAGACAAGGCCTCATGGTGGATTAGGACATGATCAACCAGGCTGTTACTGCTGGCCGCATGCAAGCTGACGTACGAACCACAGCCCGGTTGGTCAGGTTGGTCAGGTGCCTGTCCAGTGCCTTCTTAAAGACAGCCAGGGGTCTATTGGTAATCCCCCTTATTTATGCTGGGAGGCAATTGAACAATCTTGGGTCCTTGACACTTATTGTGATGTCTCTCAGTGTACTCGTGGCGCCCCTGCTTTTCATCGGGGGAATGTTGCATCTCATGCTGAGTCTTTTGCTTTCATAGGGAGTGATTTTCGTGTGCAAGTTTGGTACCTATCCCTCCAGGACTTTCCAAGTGGGGAATACTGAACAAGTACCTTCAACCGTTCCCAGTAGCTTAGGTGCCTTATCGTACTTATGTGTGCCGTGAAAGTTCTTTGTATACTCTCCAGGTCTGCAATGTCGCCCGCTTTGAAGGGGGGCGTTAGTGTACAGCAGTATTCCAGCCTAGAGAGCACAAGCAATTTGAAGAGAATCATCATGGGCTTGGCGTCCCTAGCGGATGAGGTAGATACATTGTTGTGGTTTTTGAAGGCAAGATCCTCTGACATTATCACTCCCAGGTCCTTCACGTTACTTTTCCGCTCTATTGTATGGTTTGAATTTGTCGTATACCCTGACACATTTTTAATTTCTTCAACTTTTCCATATCTGAGAAGTTGAAATTTCTCCTCGTCGAACTTCATGCTGTTTTAAGAGGCCCATTCGAAAATTTGGTTGATGTCCGCTTGGAGTCTCTCGGTGCCTTCGATGGAGGTCACTGCCATGCGAATCACGGTGTCATCCACAAAGGAAGACATGGAGCTATGGCTTACATCTCTGTCTATGTCAGAAATGAGGATGAGGAATAGAATGGGAGCAAGTAGTGTGCCTTGTGGAACAGAGCTTTTTACCATGGCTGCCTGGGACTTTACTCTGTTAACTATAACTCTTTGTGCTCTATTTGTCAGGAAGTTATAGATCCATCTACCAACTTTTCCCGTTATTCCTGTATCACGCATTTTGTGTGCTATTACACAATGGTCACACTTGTCGAAAGCTTTTGCAATGTCTGTGTATACTACATCTGTATTTTGTTTATCCTCCACAGCATCTAGGACCTTGTCATAGTGGTCTAGTAGCTTGGACAGGAAGGAGCAACCTGCTCTAAACCCATGTTGCCCTGAGTTGTATAAATGTTGTAAATCTAGAACCCTCTCAAAGATTCTTATTATATAGGATGTTAGTGCTATCGGTCTGTAGTTCTTTGCAATTGTTTTACTGCCACCTTTGTGGAGTGAGGCTACGTCTGTTGTTTTTAGTGTGTGTGGGATGACCCCTGTGTCCATGCTCCCTCTCCAGGTTGTTCCACTCACTATTCTACACACAACTTAATTGTTCAGTAACAATATATCATTGAGTAAAAGGCTTGAATCAGTGAACTGTGTATTCCCTTTACCTAGACATGGTTCCATCATTTATCTCAAAACTCCAGGAGATTCCTAATAATGTCCTGGTATTTTCCAATGTTTTCTCTCAAGTGTACACAATCTGATCTACTAATATGCCATTCACACAACTTATGAAAACGATCAGTTTGATACCAAAACAACTGCATTTGCTAGGTAAATAATGCTTGAACGATATTCTACTTTTGAAAAGGATCAAAGACTCCAGTCACAAGGGTCTGAAGGGAATAAAGTAATTCAATGAACTTATTTTTCAGGTACATAAAAATATCCATAATTTTGCATGTTGTTCTTGTCGAGGTTAACCTTTGTCTGACCTGTGTAACATACACACCAACAAAATCTATTGATGGGAATAAAATCACTGAACACCAAAGTACATATTAGTAAGGCTGTTGACCAATATATTGCCACATAAGTATGTGGCATAAGTATACTTGCGATGGTATAAAAATACATCTCATCCACAGTAATGTCTTTCCATCTTCCCATTGGTAACGTCACGACTATGTTAAAACATACGTTTGTCATTGCTTACTAGTAATGAGTGTTACGCCAATACTATTTTCATTAATGTCGTCTTCTGTGGTTTACTATGACTCTTGGAGATAGCCCGAGGCACACTACTGTACCACGTGAGCCAACGTATATACATCACCTGTATCATCATCACTGGCCATTAAGTCATCATTACTACTCATATCAGTACCTAAACTACGAAAGAATGCTAGATTTTTACTTATTCTGTGGATGTGTAGAGGATGTACTGAGGCCAGAGATAACGAGTGGGCACTGTTCTCGGCATTTTCCCGTCAGTTTTGTTCATCTACATCTCGAATCCATAGAACTCCGTTCCTGAATTATTCTCCTCATGGTTTGATGTAAACAGAATGAAAATAAGTGAATGGAAGTGTGCCACGGTGGACTAGCATCCTGTTCCCGCGATGCCCTCTGAGGTCTGTAGTTGACTTGTTTACCATGCGCGGGAAACATGCACATCCATTTTCTGAAGCCTAAGTCTACCAGTCCTCTCGTAGATCTACAGCACGGACACTGAACCTACTCACATAGATCTACCTGACCAACAACTTAAGTGATAAAGTATTCTTGACTGGTAACATGCATCCATAAAGTCGATAAACTCTAAATCCTTTTAATCAACCATCAAGCAAATTCCCATTTTAGAAATAAACGATATAAAATACCGACAAAATAAACACATAAGTAGTATAATGTGATACATCAGTGACAATGTTACACTCACATAGTGGGCTTTATCAAGTCACAAACCTGGGTGCAAGGTCCGTGAGTATTTATAGGATGTTAGGTGGAGAATACCGGTTAAGTTGGATCTGATAAGGATCTGGACTGGACTGGCGGGTGTGTAGTTATGTGGGATAACGATGATGAAGTTTCTTGACAAGAGGTTCAGTTATGTTATAGAAGCCGTTGTTTCACCCAGATAGATCTGTTTGTGACTTGATAAAGCCCACTGTGTGGGCGAAACGTTGTCAATAAAGAGTCACATTATACTGCTTATGTGTTTATTTTTCCAAATACTTGTTTTCGTTAATACAATCTACGTTCTACAAAGAAACCCCTTCTGTTAAATTGCTGTTCTAATTAACATATATATATATGAATATATAACTACCATTTTTTTTTCACTCTTAAACGATAAATAGGGAAAGTCCGAAATGGGGGAGAAATTTTCACCTGTAAGGAGTTTATACAAGATATATTAACGATGTCTTCAGTGACCATTGATGCTCACCTTGGTAGTAACGAAGACATCTTCTCTCTTTAGTTTCCCACTGCTAAACAACTTATCCAACTCGTCACCAATAATATGTTCATTCTGGTACATGGTTGCAGTGTCAATGTGTCGGTATCCAAACTCAAAAGCCTCACGTAATACCACTCGGAATTCATCATTTGCCTGAAAATTTGCACATATAGAATTAATAAAACATTAAACATTTGTTTATGTTACGACTATAGTCTTAAGGTAGTCACACAATGCTCATTTAGACTATCAGTTTCCTTCTTCAAGCACTCATCATCTTACTAATTTTCTAACTATAATTATAGAATTAAAGCTGTGTGACTGGTAAATGTTGTGAACTAGTGCCACATATCAAGCACCTGCACTCTGGGATCCTTGTACTATTTAAATAAACTAGACACATTTTTGTAACAGTACGATCCAAGAAAGGTATCCCTATATATTGCATAACTATTCCTTTTGCAGCATAAGTTATAATGCACTTAAATTTTGAAATGAATCAGAAGAGACTTTGACAGATCATCATAGGGAACAGAGCCCAGCTCTAATTCAATCATTCCACTAATTAACACCAGCTCTAAAACTGAACTGAAGAGACATTCTCTTGTTATCTCAGCTCACGATCTGATCATACACCAGTTTTAAATCTAAAGCTGCTGAGACGTTAGGTTCTGAAGTTATCTGATGAGGCGCTCAGAAATGATCTCTGTTAAGCTTTATTTAAGCTCTGGTATATAACATAAGTTTTTTATACAGTGAATTTGTAGTACACAGATGCCATGGGCACATTGAAGTATATTATATGGATTTCTTAACACTGGCTTATTTCTGATCAAAAGAGATATTCACAAAATACTTCACTGAAATAAATTTCATTAATAAAACTGCCACATTAAAAACTTACACCACTTAAAATCTAAACAAAGTGAAGAAAACACATCATCACTGAAAGTTGAAATCGAGCTGAAGATGTATTCTCCAGTGGGGCTATGTCTGCTGTTTTTAGTGTGTGTTTGTGTGATGACCTCTGTGTCCATGCTCCCTCTTCATAAAATGCTGAAGGCACGCGATAGGGGCTTGGATTGTCGACCCTTAGAGTGGGCAGTGGCTCCCTAAACAATGAGTCATATTGGGAATTCAGTATCTCACTCATTTCTTGGCTGTCATCTGTGTATGTTCCATCCCGACTAAGCAGAGGCCCAACACTGAATGTTGTTTTTCCCTTAGATTTGGCATAAGAGAAGAAGTATTTTGGCTTTTTTTTTTTCAATTTCCTTTATGGCTTTTAGTTCTTCCTGTGATTCTTGTCTCCTATAAGATTCCTTCAGCTTAAGTTCGATATTTGCAATTTCATTGACTAGTGCTTCCCTTCGTATTTCAGATATATTGACAGCAGCTCTGTGATTCTTCGCCTTCGTCTGTATATATACACATAGTGTTTATAATGTTTATAGACATATATTTGGAGACGAGACTCATCGCCTCCTTTAGATTTCACTGTTATATATAAGTAAGGAAGTTATATAGTGTAAGCTTTCATATATTAACAGTGGCATTTATATATATGTGAAAGAAATGTACATGTTTGATTAAGTTATACAGTGTACATTGTGATGTGTATAGCGTTTTATGCGGCTCAACAGTGTTCCAAGCTGAGTCCGCATCAACACAGGAAAGTTGGCATCAAGGGTCAGCCATATGCACCCTGTACCCCTTCAAGGTCACTGACCCTGAGGTTATGGTTAGTGGGTCAGTAGTATTGCTGACACAAACACTCAGCTGTTTATAGCAGTGCAGTGTGTTTGAACACTCTAAGTGTGGTGCTAGAATTATCAGTATTACAGTACAATGGCTTGCTTCAATACTCAATTTACCTCTTTACAGACTATGATTACACAATTAGAACAACTAATTTCAGATTGTGTAGGGTTAACCCAAGATACAAACATAGATTTTGATGATCTTGAGGTAAAACTGGAATTACTTACTCAGCATCTGGAAATAATTAATTCACATTATGCGAAATATGAAAATGAATTCAAAGAATCAAATCCACCTAAGAATGACATTAACCCATAAACGGTCCAAATGTATATATACGTTCTTACTGCTAGTGCCCCAAACATATATATGCATTTTATTTTTCCTGCCTTCAAATTTGGCACGATTGGCCTGAGATGCCTCGTCAGCATAGAATGGGTCTTAACACTCAGTGTGCACAATATTAAAAAAATCTGGGACCACTTAGTACCTTGTGGGGGCACCAGTTCAAATGAGCGCCAGGTAGAGCAAACAGCACAGCAAACACCTGGGATTCGCTGATTTCATGTAGTATTAACTCTCCCTAGACCAAATAATATTTCAAACTAATTTATATGCCAAGCAAATAAACATACATAGTACTTTTGTAACAGATTCTGAAGAAATCACGAGGTTCATAGATATTGTGCTGTTTATGGGTGTTTGGCCATACTCATCATTACTTGACGATTGGGCAAGTGAAACTAAGATACCCCAGGTTACAGAAGTCATGGGATCTATGAGGTTTAGGTTGCTAATGAGTACAATTCATTTCAATGATAACGCACAAAAGAAGGATAATGACAGATTTCACAAAATAAGGCCTCTTTACACTGCACCTACTAATGATTGCTTGAAAGTTCCAAGCAGTCTGTTGATGAAGTTATGGTTGGTTTCAAGGGTAAAACCGCTGGAAACCTAAGGCAGTACATCCAAACCAAACCAGACAAGTGGGGTTTCAAACTATTTTGTCGTGCAAGTGAAGATGAATTCTTACATGTATGAATTCCTACTCATGTATGAAGGTAAAACAAGTTTTGACAACCATCCTATAAAGCTGCCACATGAAGAAACTAAACTACCAATAAGTTCTAAGATTGTTCTGGTACTTGCAACAACTCTCACCAAAGAAATACATCAGCAATCTATGCTGACAATTTCTTTTCAAGTCTACCGTTGGTCAAGTTACTAAGAGACAAATATAACTGCAGATACACTGGAACAGTACGTGACAATAGATGTGGTGAGCCAGAACTGATGCCCGTCCAACAAATGGAAAAGAGCATAGTGCCCAAGGGCACTTTTGACTTCAAAGCCAATGATGGAATCCTTGTTGTAAGATGGAAGGACAACAAAGCTCTGACTTTATTGACAAATGATGTGGGGGTTAATCCTGTGACTCTTATTGAAAGATATAACAAGGATTCCAAGAAGAAAGACCTAGTACAGTACACTGAAGTCATCAAGAACTATAATGCACACATGGGAGGTATTGACAAAAGTAACATGTTGGTGCATCTTTACCTATGAAATCTAAACGTTGGTACATTCTGCTCTTTGCCTATGTTTTTGATCTTGCTGTTGTGAATGCATGGCTTCTTTACTGCCGTGATTGTCGATCACTAAAAACCAAATGCATGCCACTGAAGCAATTCAGGCTTGAAATCTCTCTCACTGCAAGATCCAAAGGACAAACGTTTAGATGCAGCAACACAAAAATTATAAGAGCTTCTAGTGGTGCCAGTCATGCTCATGATTTGTCAGCCTTGCAATTGTTATGTGCAATGCAGTACCAACGTGCAGAAAGGCTTGATTACAGTGTGAGGTTGGATAAACAGCTAAGTCACTGGCCAGTGCTGGGCAAGCAACTTAGTTGCAAGTATTGCAGCACAAAGAAACATCATGTCACATCCATATGTTCCTGTGGCATATGCAAAGTAACTCTATGCATCAAGAAGGATAAAAATTGCTTCATAGACTTTCATTTGATCAATTAGTGATCTAGAATGATTGCTCTTTCTCAGGAAACTCAGGAACATGGGACTTGAAAGTTTTATCCCTTTGCAATGTGTCTATATTGCTATTTGGTTGATTGCTATATTTTTTAATACTTACCAAGTGTTTGGAAACAAGTTCCATTTATGCTTTTGATATTTTCTATTTGTATAATAAACTAGAAAAATAGTTTTTTGGTGTTTTATTAACAATTGCAGCTTTGCAACATTTAAAATTATACACCCTTTAAGGGCCAGAATCTGGTTTGAGAGGTCCTCGCATATTTGCAAGTGATCGAAAACGAATTCCCAAAAATCCATTAATATGACCTCATTTCCATTTCATTGATATACTCTATTCACTCATAGGAAATACATTTCGAACTCTGATTTTTTGTATGCTTGCACCGTTTATGGGATGTCTTGTGAAAGGAGAACCATACGAACTGATTAAGTCATTTCTGGTGGTTACAGGCAATTATCATCTAGTCTAACGAGTCTTAGTAGAAAATTACTTTGATGCTGACAAAACCAGGGTTAGACATGCAGTCTTAATTTCAAGCTTGAAGCCACCAAAACATTGTTTTTCAGATTTACAGTAATTTAGGATCACATTAGACAATAGTCTCAGATCTCTAGGTGTTAAATATGACCTAAGACAATGTGATTAGTTTATCAGTGGTACTGTACAGGAAAAGCTGTCAAGACAAACTATTGAACGATTTAATATTATTTTTCAATAAATGCTATTTCACTAGTGAAGAAATTAGCAATATTTTACGAACAATATTTCTTGTATGCAAGCAACGAGACAAGATGAAAAATCCATAAATCCTGTAGATAATAAATCTTCAACTCAGTATACAAAGAGTACTATTACTAAAAAATAACATAATGGGAAATCCCATGTAGTCACTTATCAAGCTGTGAATACAACAGACAGTAAACAGACTGTCACACATAAGCGTACTACATTTAGCACAGTATTGCAGTCAATACACAGCAATGGAGGCACGTAAACAATGTGCTCATCAGCTGAGAAAGTGCACTAAGTGTTTAAATGAACTAAAGGGAGGTAAATGCTCACTGAAGAAGTGTTTTAAATGCAAGGGCATGCATCATACAGCATTATGCCCAAATACTTATAAGAAGATAAGAACATAAGAAAGAAGGAACACTACAACAGGCCTACTGACCCATGCAGAGCAGGTCCATGTCTCCCCCCGGATTAGCCCAATGACTCCCCCCCCCGGATTAGCCAAATGACCCACCCAGTGTGGCCACCTCCACTCTAGGAAGGAGCACGACACCAGACCCAGCAGCACAAACTAGTCAGGTCCAACTAATACCCACCCACACCCACTCATGTATTTATCTAACCTATTTTTCAAACTTCACAACAGTTTAGCCTGAATAACTGTACTCAGGAGTCTGTTCCACTCATCCACAACTCTATTACCAAACCAGTGCTTTCCTATATCCTTCCTGAATCTGAATTTTTCCAACTTGAAACCATTGCTGCGAGTCCTGTCTTGGCTGGAAAATTTCGGCATGTTATTTACATCCTCTTTATTTATTCCTGTTTTCCATTTATACACCTCGATCATATCCCCTCTAATTCTACGCCTTTCGAGAGAGTGCAGATTCAGGGCCCACACAGGGAAGATTTCTGATACATGGGATCATCTTTGTCATCCTCCTCTGTACATTTTCCAGAGCATTTATATCCATTTTGTAATACGGTGACCAGAACTGAGCAGCATAGTCTAAATGAGGCCTAACCAAGCATGTATAGAGTTGAAGAACAACCTGAGGACTTCTATTATTTATACTTCTAGATATGAAGCCAAAAAATCTGTTAGGTTTATTGTGAAGACTAATGCACTGTTGTCTTGGTTTTAGATTACTGTTAACCAGAACTCCTAAAACCTTTTCACAATCAGTAGTATTAAGATCTACATTATTTAGTTTATATGTGGCATGGTTATTTAACTGTCCAACATTTAGAACTTTGCATTTGTCTATATTAAACTGCATCTGCCACTTCTCCAACCATTGCATCAGTCTATTCAAATCATCCTGGAGTGCTATAATGTCCTCATTTATAATGAATTGGACGGCCTATTTTGGTGTCATCAGCAAATTTTGCTCAGGAAGTCAGCATTAATTGTGAGAGAGAAGTTTAAAGCAACTGCTCTCCCAATACCTCGAGTTGAGTTATCTAATAAATTACACAAAACCAATGTGCTAACACTATTTGATCAAGGCTCACAAAGGTCCTTCATAAGAAGAACAGTGTTGCAGAAACTGAATAAACAACCCTATGCCAAAGTATAGTTAGATACAGCTGTTTTCTTTTTTCTAAAATTCTGGTAAACAGACATATGACCTAACCAGATGATTTGCCTAAGTCTATGCAGATTCAGGGATTAAAAGAAACAGTTGCAGCACTGAAAGCAGCCAAGGTCATGTTAACCTGTCCTGGCATACACACAGACACAATTAGTCCACTTGATTTAATCGAACAAAGAACACTCATCCGCGCGTTTTGGTGCATAAAAGAATCTCAACAGACTCAGCGGAACATTTACAGAGAAGTGTGATCAGCTTCTTTAGTGATATGACTGTGAACCATAGACAAATCTTGATGAACATTGTAAACAGCATGCGAATTTCCTGATAGAGTGGAAGACAGTGCAGCATTCTTCAGAATACGCCTGCTTCAATCAAGACAGCGGATACCCGGGTGTATCTATGGGTCAGCTACAAATGCCCAGATACCTCTGATAAACATAATATTGGTTAGGTTAAACCATACCCCCGGCCGGGATTGAACCCGCGGTCATAGAGTCTCAAAACTCCAGCCCGTCGCGTTAGCCACTAGACCAGCTAGCCACAATAAGATTCAGAAATATACCTAGTTGGATGAATCTTATTGTGGCTAGCTGGTCTAGTGGCTAACGCGACGGGCTGGAGTTTTGAGACTCTATGACCGCGGGTTCAATCCCGGCCGGGGGTATGGTTTATTTGCAATCGTGTCATTACGATTTCTTGAGTCAGATTGGTTAGGTTGGCTGTGCAGCAGATATCTAATTCATGTCTTATTTGATGGTACAATTACCCGGTTACCCGAGGACCATCGAGCCCACACTAGTATATATAACTTCAGCAATCAGTTTCTGAGATATGCTGAATAACACCACCTAGGGGAAATTATACTTATACCACCCATCTTTTAACAGCCCAACTGTGGTTACATCGACGATTCCAAGAATTTTCTGGAAGTGGCTGCGGAACAGTGCAGTCCTCATCAAGCTAAGTCCCATTACAGTTCACTTATTATATGAATTTGCTTGTTCATATCCTTACCCCAACAATTATTATTATTATTACATTATTATTATTATTATTATATTATTATTATTATTATTATTATTATTATTATTATTATTATTATTATTTCGTTATTATTATTATTATTATTGATATTATTATTATTATTATTATTATTATTATTATTATTATTATATTATTATTATTATTATTATTATTATTATTATTATTATTATTATTATTATTATCTTTAATTCGTATAGTCACATTTGTTAAAAAACTAGGGTGCTACTGTAGGTGCTAAAGTCCAATACTTTTATTTTTTACTATTATATTCCGCAGCCTCTATTTTTTTAGCTTTAAAATATTTACATACGCTAAAGCCTTGATGCTTAATGGGCATGAAGTCTCAGGCTCTGAAGGTGAAAATCCTCGTCGCCTGAATGTGGTTCGCTCAAAAAATACCACTGGTACCACTGTGACAACTGGTCATCCCGTGGTAGCTAGAAAACCATCGATGGCTGGTACCACTGTGACAACTGGTCATCCAGTGGTAGCTAGCAAACCAGTGATGACTGGTACCACTGTGACAACTGGTCATCCCGTGGTAGCTAGCAAACCAGTGATGGCTGGTGCCACTGTGACAACTGGTCATCCCAAGGTAGCTAGCAAGCCAGTGATGACCCATAAAACTCTGACAACTGCTCGTCCTCCTAGTAAGCCAGTGGTTGCCGGAACCACTGATGTTACCACTGGTACCTGCGGTAATTCAGGATGTAAAGAAACAGAAAATTTTACGGTTTTTATATCGAACATACCTTATGAGTGCCACTATCACGAAATGAAAAGAATGTTTGAACAATGTGGCTCATTAATTAAATTTACTATGCCACGAGGAGACAATGGTCACCGAGGGTACGCATTTGCCCAGTATGAAAACAATATTTCATACGCTAAAGCCTTGATGCTTAATGGGCATAAAGTCTCCGGCTCTGAAGGTGAAAATCCTCGTCGCCTGAATGTGGTTCACTCAAAAACTACCTCTATGATTCATTCACCTAAGACCCCTGTGGATCAATCACAGAACACTCGTGTGGGTCACTCATGGAACACCTCTGTGGATCACTCACAGAGTAAAAACAATATTTCTTATGCTGAAACCTTAAAACTGAATAGGCATGATGTCTCAGGCTCTGAAGGTGAAAATCGTCGTCGCCTGAATGTGGATCGATCAAAAAATTCCACTATGATTCATTCACCTAAGACCTGTGAGGATCAGTCACAGAACACCCCGGTGAATCAGTCACAGAACACCCCAGTGGATCACTCACAGAACACCCCTGTGGTCCATTCACAGATAACCCCGGTGGATCACTCACAGATAACCCCGGTGGTTCACTCGGAAGAACCATTCAAGACCAGGGTGTTCTACAATCGAAACAGACTTATTGGTAGCACACCAGTGGAGGAGGACGGTGGACGAAGAGGAAGGGAACCAGTACAAGGAGGAGGAGGGCAAGGAAGAGGAGGAAGAGGAGGAGGAAGAGGACGAGGACAATATGGAGGAAGAGGACGAGGACAAGGAAGAGGAAGAGGACGAGGACAAGGAGGAGAAAGAGGACGAGGACAATTGGGAGCAGAAAGAGGACGAGGAGGAAGAGGACGAAGAACATTTTGAGAAGGAAGAAGAGGGGGTTGAAGTATATTTTTATGCTATTTTTATTATGACATTTTGCTTACATTGTTATTTAATTATAGTTATTAAGTGAGTCTGGGAGAGTTTCTGTCAGCTGTTGCACTCACATGTGTGTGTGTTTATGCGCGCGCGCGCGCGTGTGTGTGTGTGTGTGTGTGTGTGTGTGTGTGTGTGTGTGTGTGTGTGTGTGTGTGTGTGTGTGTGTGTGTGTGTGTGAGTGTGTGAGTGCGTGTGTGTGTGTGTACTCACCTAGTTGACGTTGCAGGGGTCGAGTCCAAGCTCCTGTGCGTGCATGTGTCTGTGTGTGTGTGTGTGTTTGTGCATGTGTGTGTACTCACATAATTATACTTACCAAATTGTGGTTGCAGGGGTCGGGATTCAGCTCCTGGCCCCGCCTCTTCACCGATCGCTACTAGGTCCCCTCCCTCTCTCCTTCCTGAGTTTTGTCGTACCTCTTCTTAAAACTATGTATGGTTCCTGCCTCCACTACATCACTTGCTAGGCTATTCCACTTCCTGATGACTCTATGACTGAAGAAATACTTCCTAACGTCCCTGTGACTCGTCTGAGTCTTCAGCTTCCAGTTGTGACACCTTGTTTCTGTGACACCTCTCTGGAACATCCTATCTCAGTCCACCTTGTCTATTCCCCGCAGTATCTTGTACGTCGTTATCATGTCTCCCCTGACCCTTCTGTCCTCCAGTGTCGTCAGTCCGATTTCCTCAACCTTTCTTCATACGACATTCCCCTGAGCTCTGGGACTAGCCTTTTTGCAAACCTTTGTACTTTCTCTAACTTCTTGACGTGCTTTACCAGGTGTGGGTTCCAGACTGGTACTGCATACTCCAGTATGGGCCTAACATACAGAGTGTACAGTGTCTTGAACGATTCCTTATTAAGGTATCAGAATGCTATTCTCAGGTTTGCCAGGCGCCCGTATGCTGCAGCAGTTATTTGGTTGATGTGTGCCTCCGGTGATGTGCTCGGTGTTATGGTCACCCCAAGGTCTTTCTCCCTGAGTGAGGTCTGTAGTCTTTGTCCACCTAGCCTATACTCTGTCTGTGATCTTCTTTGCCCCTCCCCAATCTTCATGACTTTGCATTAGGCAGGGTTGAAATCGAGAAGCCAGTTTCTGGACCACTTGTCCAGCCTGTCCAGGTGTCTTTGCAGTCCTGCTTCATCCTCATCCGATTTAATTCTTCTCATCAGCTTGACATCATCTGCAAATAGGGACACTTCAGTGTCTATTCCTTCCTTCATGTCGTTCGCATATATCAAAAATAGCACTGGTCTTAGAACTGACCCTGTGGGACCCCGCTCGTCACAGGCGCTCACTGTGATACCTCTTCACGAACCATGACTCGTTGTTGCCTCCCTGTCAGGTATTCCCTGATCAATTGCAGTGCCCTCCTTGTTATATGTGCCTGATCCTCCAGCTTCTACACTAATCTATACACAAATAACCCACACATAAAAGAGAGAAGCTTACGACGACGTTTCGGTCCGACTTGGACCATTGACAAAGTCACACGTGTGACTTTGTCAATGGTCCAAGTCGGACCGAAACGTCGTCGTAAGCTTCTCTCTTTAAGTGCGGGTTATTTGTGTATCGTTCCAGTCACGGTATTGTGCCTTTTTTTGTTACACTAATCTATTGTGGGGAACTGTGTCAAAGGCCTTCCTGCACTCTAGGAAAACACAATCAACCCACCCCTCTCTCTCGTGTCTTACTTCTGTTACCTTGTCATAAAACTCCAGAAGGTTTGTGACACAGGATTTGCATTCCATGAGCCGATGCTGGTTTTTATTTACAATCTTGTTCCGTTCCAGGTGTTCCACCACTCTCCTCCTGATAATCTTCTCCATGACTTTGCACAAAATATATGTCAGAGACACAGGTCTGAAGTTTAGTGCCTCATTTCTGTTTCCTTTCTTAAATATTGGGACTACATTTGCTGTCTTCCATTTCTCAGGTAGTTGCCCAATTTCAAGGGATGTGTTGAAGATTGTGGTTAGGGGCACACACAGCATCTCTGCTCCTTCTCTAAGGACCCACGGGGAGATGTTGTCCAGTCCCATCGCCTTTGAGGTATCAAGGTCACTTAGCAGCTTCTGCACCTCCTCCTCGGTTGTTAGTATGTCATCCAACACTTGTTTGTATATTCCATCTTGATGTTCCCTTCTGTGCTGTCTTCCGAGAGCCCTTCCTGTCTGTAATGCAAAAACTTCCTTAAATCTCCTGTTTAGCTCCTCACATGCCTCCTGATCATTTCTTGTGAGTTCTCCACCTTCTGTCCTCAGTCTGATCACCTGGTCTTTGACTGTTGTCTTCCTCCTGATGTGGCTATACAACAGCTTCGGGTCAATCTTGATTTTCGATGCTAAGTTATTTTCATACTGTCGCTGGGCCTCCCTCCTTACCTGTGCATACTCGTTGCTGGTTCTGCAACTGATCTCCCTATTTCCATGTGTTCTCTGCCTTCTGTACTTTTTCCATTCTCTATTGCACTTTGTTTTTACCTCCTTACACAGTTGGGTAAACCAGGGGCTCGTTCTGGTCTTCCCATTGTTTCTGTTGCCCTTGGGAATAAACCTTTCCACTGCCTCCTTGCATTTTGTTGTTATAAATTCCATCATTTCACTTACTGGCTTTCCTGCCAGTTCTCTGTCCCACGGAACCTCCTGCAGGAAGTTCCTCAACCCTATGTAGTCATCTCTTTTATAGTCAGGCTTTTCCCATTCAACTCCTGTTACTCTCTCCACTTGCAACTCTACTATGTATTCAAAGCACAGAACCACGTGTTCACTAGCTCTTAGGAGACTCTCATATGTGATATCTTCAATGTCTGAACTGCCCAGGGTGAACACAAGGTCCAATCTTACTGGTTCATCCTCCCCTCTCACTCTGGTAGCATTCTTAACATACTGGTGCATGAGGTTTTCCAGCACCACATCCAACATCTTGGCTCTCCATGTTTCGGGACCCCTATGTGGCTCCAGGTTTTCACAGTCAATCTCCCTGTGGTTGAAATCCCCCATAACCAGCAACTTTGCTCTGCTGGAGTGAGCTCTTTTTGCCACCTCATCAAGTGTGTCCACCATTGCTCTGTTGCTCTCTTCATATTCCTCTCTTGGCCTCCTGCAGTTCTGTGGTGGATTGTACATCACTGCAATTACAACCTTGTGCTCCCCAGACTGAAGTGCACCTACTATGTAGTCCCTTTCTCCTGTCTCGTCTATGCCTCCCATTTTCTCGAATTTCCATCGTTTTTTTACGAGCAGAGCAACCCCTTCTCCCCCTCTGCCCCTTCTATCTTTCCTCATGATCTGGTATCCTCGTGGGAAAATTGCATCTGCTATTGTCTCTGTGAGTTTTGTTTCTGTAACTGCTATGATGTCTGGGGACTTCTCATTGATTCTTTCTTGCCATTCCCCATATTTATTCGTTAATCCATCTGCATTTGTATACCAAACCTTCAACTTCTGTTCTAATACTGTGTGTATGTATATGTGTGTTTGTGTGCGTGTGTGTGTGTGTGTATGTGTGTGTATGTGTGTGTGTTCGTGTGTTTGGGGAGGTGTGAGGGGGAGATACTGCTAATACATACCAGTAATTCTAAAAAAAAAGTACCAATAGTAATTCTAACACATATCTATTCTACTTATAAAAAGTGGAAATTGGTGCTAGGGTCTAAAGCTTCTGTAAGTGTCTACCCTTGTGTGTGTGTGGGTGTGTGTGTGTGTGTGTGTGTGTGTGTGTGTGTGTGTGTGTGTGTGTGTGTGTGTGTGTATGCATGTGTGTGTGTGTGAGGGAGAGATGGTTAGAGTGGTAGGGGAGGGGTTGTTGTGATTGAAAGATCCGTTATAGCTCTCTGTTGTGTATGCTCAAATTTAGTCCCAGCTGTCTTTCCTAGTATTGCTACGCTCTCCACTTATTGCCCTTTCTGGATTTAAGTATCAGTTACTGCTGGTTATTATCCTATTCCTTGCTCACATTGAGAGAGGACTTCCTAGCTTTCTAAGTATTCATACTGCTAATAACTACCGGTAGTAATACTACGTTACTCCTCGCTAGACTGCTCTCCTCCTCACACTCTCGTCAACACTGTCTTCACCTTATCTATGCTATTTCTACTCTAATTCTGGTAATAGCTTGCAGGAGTGAGTGACCAGGTTCTAACAGTGATGCAAGTCCAGAATCCAGAGCCCACATGCAACCACAATAGGTGAACAATACTTGCGCTGGCAGCGGTGCGGTGACAAGTTGCCAGCTGCTGATGACGTAGTCGTCGTACATAGGCCTTCTATCACTATTTTGGAGATCCTTCACCTGTGATGTTTATAACCATATTTGCTCATACATCCCGCGTTCCTCACATGATTTCACTTTTCACTTATGATAGTATACACTTCACATTATATACACTTCACTTTATATGTATAATGGCATGCAGCTTGTTGTGATGTCACTGCTTCAGCAGGTCTACTCTGCCACTTTCCCTTATTATATGCTTTATTTTTCCTTTCTCCTTTTGCTTATTAACTTTTTCCCTCTCAATGTTTGTGCTCCACATTTCAATTGTTATCCAAAAGCTGGTAATTCTTGAACACCCGATTCCACACACACTTTGATCTTTGTATATTTGAATCTGTGTGGCAACAGGTGCCTACTAGCCCCTAACGGTTTGGCACTTTGAAATATTAATGATTTCAGGCTTCCTTTCGACTGTTTTTTAACTAATAACTTTAGTTATTACTAGTAGGATTGTTTACTGATGTTGTCACTACCACTGATTACTGCTAGTAGTTACTGCATGCCTTAAAAACACTAAGGTTCTCTGAGCCTTGTGCACCCACGTCTGCGTGAATGTGTGTGTGTGTGTGTGTGTGTGTGTGAAACAGGATTATTTGGTTATGCTGCAGCATAGCGGGATTCAAAGATAATCATCTTTGGAGGCTTCTTACTTTATTTGCAAAGTCGTGGTGGGTACACAGGCTTGTGTGTTTGTGCCCATGGCCCGGGAGGGCCATGCCCACGAGGGAGAGAGGGAGTAGGCCTGTTGTCTGCGTCTAGGCCACTCAGAGAGTGCATGAGTGGGACCAGTGTCCCTCTGACCAGGGCAGGCCTAGAGAGGATAGCATCTGAGTGCCATGAAATATGAACTAAGATGGCAAACAGCATAGGCAGTCTGTGCAGATAGTACAGGCTGTCTACATTTGCTCGGCCACCTACCTCGCATCATCCCGACGTGACAATACTAGTGGTAAAAAAAACTCAGTCTCTCTCTCATAGGAACAGGGCACAGAACACAAAATAAAATCATTTATATACATATGGACATGGAAAAACTTCCTACAGAGAGGGAAGAAAAAAACATATAGGGTGTGCTAAACATCATGGTCATAGGCAGTGAGCGTCGAAGGGCATCACTGCTTGCCTTCCTGCGGCTGGACAGATACTGCAACACAGGAGACATCGCTGTGGCTGAGCTGTGATGTAATGGGTTACAGTCTCCCCCCGAACGGTGAAGCAGTCGTCGTATGAGTCACTGGAGGTTTCACTCAACATGGGGCATGACATGCTGGTGCCCTCGAGTGAGGCATTGTCAAAACTCGACAACTGGGCACGACTTTTGGCAAGCGACTCAGGATGACACTTCTCGACTGGTACTGTCGCTGGGCTGTCACTACCAGCGAGCATGGAGTGAGTCGTGGCAGAGACGACTCAGCAAAACATCTGGGAGTTGTAATATCATATACCAGACTGCAGTGAGCGAGCTAGCAGTCAAAATGACATCATCTTTGTGTAGGAGGTCACTGAAGCTATGACATGAGGCTGACACAGCGTCTTCTGACAGGGCTAATTGTGGCTTGATGAGTGTCATTCTCTCAGCAGTTTGAGTTAGGGCGGAGGTTAGTCTAAGCATCCCCAGACTTGTTTCTCTACATACTCCACATACTCCACCCTCCTTCCCAACCATCCCCCCCCTTCTGTTGTGGCCCTCTCGCAGAGTCACTCTGGGTACCATAACCCCATGTCTTTTTCCCTGGCCTTTGCGACGGCGTCAGAACATCGTCCGAAACTGACGCTGCTGCCCTTTTCCTTGTAGCTCCCTCAGTTTCCATATCTGACTCCTTTGAGCCAGCACAATGGACTTCCACCTCTACCACCCTTAATCGGCCACCATGTCCTCCCATGGCACTCGCACTGTCCACCACAGGTGCCACCTGATCCTCCCCTTCACTGCGCACACCTTCTGCCCTGATCTCAGGGTCTTGTTCGCTGTAACTCTCCACCTCTGTAGACTGTAATATAGCCTGTATCACCGTCTCCAACTCCTCCTCAATAGCCTTCACTGCTGCGCCCTCCTGCACCTCCTCACTTGACAACTGTACTGTTGATGGGCCAGGTGATTCATGGATCACCACTTCTCCTTTTGATTCCACAGGAGGAGCCACCACCTCTTCACTCCACATGCGACCACGCCCTCCTCCTTGCCCCCGTTCTTCCTTAGGCATCGGTTTCTCATGCGCAGGTGCTCCGCCCCTTGCCGGGCCAGGAGCCATACTCCGCTTGCCACAGTCTGCCGCCATATGGTCATATTCGCCACACAGTCGGCATGTATGCCTCTGCCCAGCATACGCTACCATTACCTGGGTTCTAAACTCCTCGAGATATACATAAGAGGGTATAGGATGCCTTAGCGTCATCTTGAGATTAAAAGAACCCTCAGGAAATCCTGTGTAAGCTCCTTTTACCCATTTGCCAGGATGGGCTAGATGTACAGTTCCATAACGTTCGAAAACATTTCGAATATCTGCCTCATCAACCTCAAAAGGCACGTTGTGGAGCCTAATCCACGAATAATGTCGTGATACATCCGTCAGCTTGACCCACACTGCCGGTGTTACGTTAATGCAGACATTTTGGTAACGATCAACCAAAGCCTCATATACTTGAGCAGCTAACACTTTCACAAAAATTCTATATACACCGTTCAGTGCCACTCCATATAAATCCTCGTCTCTGATGCCGTATGTCTCTCTTATAATTTTGGGCAATAACACATCGACTGATGTTGGCGTTAAAGCCCCAATAATGAGTTCAATGCCCACAGTATTCAATCTCCTGCGCACACCTGGCGCCATGTTGTTGACTGAGTGGCTCGTCTGGGAAAACAGTAGAGGGGTGCAAAGCACGACCGAACTCTACCTCATCCAGGCAGCGAATGCACTGAGGAAAACTGTGCAGAAACCAACAGAGTCAGGAGCTACTGCGCAGCCTGTCCGCATGGCCCAAAAGCGATGCGAACAATAACAACCTTGCTTGAGAGTACCTTCGATAATTTATACCGTACCTGATAATAATATATAGTCGAACCTGCTTTATATAGCTAGTAATAAAGTGGTTCGTGATATATTACTACAGAACTTATTTTGACCAGGCCTTTTATTTTTTTACATAATGGGGTGTGAAGGAGGGGCGCGTAACACAAGTGTCCAATCTTCACTACACTCATGTGTCCAATCTTCACTACTGTCAAATGTCCAATCTTCACTACAGTCAAGTGTCCAATCTTCACTACTGTCAAGTATAAAATCTTCACCGCTGTCAAGTGTCCAATCTTCACTACATTCATGATTCTTATCTTTACATCTGTCAAGTGTCCAATCTTCACTACTGTCAAGTGTCCAATTTTCACTACTGTCAAGTGCCAAATGTTCACTACATTCATGTGTCCAGTCTTCACTTCTCTCAAGTGTCCAATCTTCACTACTGTCAAGTGTCCAAACTTCAATACTGTCAAGTGTCCAATCTTCACTACTGTCAAGTGTCCAATCTTCACTACTGTCAAGTGTACAATATTCAATACTGTCAAGTGTCCAACCTTCACTACTGTCAAGTGTCCAATCTTCACTACATTAATGTGTCCAATCTTCACTACTGACAAGTGTCCAATCTTCACTATAGTCAAGTGTCCAATCTTCACTACTGTCAAGTGTCCAATCTTCACTACATTTATGTGTAAAATCTTCACTACTGACAAGTGTCCAATCTTCACTACTGTCAAGTGTCCAATCTTAACTGCTGTCAAGTGTCCAATCTTCACTGCTGTCAAGTGTCCAATCTTCACTTCAGTCAAGAGTCCAATCTTCACTACTGTCAAGTGTCCAATTTTCACTGCTGTTAAGTGTCCAATCTTCACTACATTCATGTGTCCTATCTTTACTTCTGTCAAGTGTCCAATCTTCACTACTGTCAAGTGTCCAATTTTCACTACTGTCAAGTGTCCAATGTTCTCTACATTCATGTGTCCAGTCTTCACTTCTCTCACGTGTCCAATCTTCACTACTGTCAAGTGTCCAGTCTTCACTACTGTCAAGTGTCCAATCTTCCCTACTGTCAAGTGTCCAATCTTCACTACATTCATGTGTCCAATCTTTACTACTGTCAAGTTGTCAATCTTCAATACTCTTAAGTGTCCAATCTTCACTACTGTCAAGTGTCCAATCTTAACTACTGTCAAGTGTCCAATCTTCACCACTGTCAAGTGTCCAATCTTCACTACTCTGAAGTGTCCAATCTTCACTACTGTCAAGTGTCCAATCCTCACTACTGTCATGTGTCCAGTCTTCACTATTGTCAAGTGTCCAATCTTCCCTACTGTCAAGTGTCCAATCTTCACTACATTCATGTGTCCAATCTTCACTACTGTCAAGTGTCCAATCTTCAATTCTCTTAAGTGTCCAATCTCCACTGCTGTCAAGTGTCGAATCTTCATTACTGTCAAGTGTCCAATCTTCACTACTGTCATGTGCCCAATCTTCACTACTGTCAAGTGTCCAATCTTCACTACTGTCAAGTGTCCATTCTTCAATACTGACAAGTGTCCAATCTTCACTACTGCCAAGTTTCCAATCTTCACTACTGTCAAGTGTCTTTCACAACTGTCAAGAGTCCAATCTTCACTACTGTCAAGTGTCCAATCTTCACTTCTGTCAAGTTTGAAATCTTTACTACTGTCAAGTGTCCAATCTTCACTACATTCATGCGTCCAATCTTCACTGATGTCAAGTGTCAAATCTACAACCTTGCTTGAGAGTACCTTCGATGGTTTATACCGTACCTGATAATAATATATAGCTGAACCTGCTTTGTCTAGCTAGTAATAAAGTGGTTCGCGAAATATTACTACAGAACTTATTTTGACCAGGCCTTTTATTTTTGGACATAATGGGGTGAGAAGGAGTGGCACATAACACAAGTGTCCAATCTTCACTACATTCATGTATCCAATCTTCACTACTGTCAAATGTCCAATCTTTACTACTGTCAAGTGTCCAATCTTCCCTACTGTCAAGAGTCCAATCTTCACTACTGTCAAGTGACAAATTTTCACTGCTGTCAAGTGTCAAATCTTCACTACATTCATGTGTCCTATCTTTACTTCTGTCAGGTGTCCAACCTTCACTACTGACAAGTGACCAATTTTCACTACTGTCAAGTGTCCAATGTTCACTACATTCATGTGTCCAGTCTTCACTTCTCCCAAGTGTCCAATCTTCACTACTGTCAAGTGTCCAATTTTCACTACTGTCAAGCGTCCAATCATCCCTACAGTCAAGTGTCCAATCTTCACTACATTCATGTGTCCAATCTTCACTACTGTCAAGTGTCCAATCTTCACTACTGTCAAGTGTCCAATATTTACTACTGTCAAGTGTCCAATCTTCAATACGGTCAAGTGTCCAATCTTCACTACTGTCAAGTGTCCAATCTTCACCACTGTCAAGTGTCCAAACTTCACTGCTGTCAAGTGTCCAATCCTCACTACTGTCAAGTGCCAAATCTTCACTTCTGTCAAGTGTATAATCTTCACTACATTAATGTGTCCAATCTTCACTACTGTCAAGTGTCCAATCTTCACTACTGACAAGTGTCCAATCTTCACTACTGTCAAGTGTCCAAACTTCGCCACTGTCAAGTGTCCAATCTTACCTACTGTCAAGTGTCAAATCTTCACTGCTGTCAAGTGTCAAATCTTCACTACATTCATGTGTCCTATCTTTACTTCTGTCAAGTGTCCAATCTTCACTACTGTCAAGAGTCCAATCTTTCCTACTGTCAAGTGCCCAATCTTTACTACATTCGTGTGTCCAATCTTCACTACTGTGAAATGTCCAATCTTTAATACTGTCAAGTGTCCAATCTTCACTACTGTAAAATGTCCAATCATCACTACTGTCAAGTTTCCAATATTCAATACTGTCAAGTGTCCAATCTTTACTACTGTCAAGTGTCCAATCTTCACTACTGTCAAGTGTTCAATCTTCACTACAATAATGTGTCCAATCTTCACTACTGTCAAGTGTCCAATCTTCACCACTGTCAACTGTCCAATCTTCACTACATTAATGTGTCCAATCTTCACTACATTAATGTGTACAATCTTTACTTCTGCCAAGTGTCCAATCTTCACTACCGACAAGTGTCCAATCTTCACTACTGTCAAGTGTCCTAACTTCGCCACTGTCAAGTGTCCAATCTTACCTACTGTCAAGTGTCAAATCTTCACTGCTGTCAAGTGTCAAATCTTCACTACATTCATGTGTCCTATCTTTACTTCTGTCAAGTGTCCAATCTTCACTATTGTCAAGAGTCCAATCTTTCCTACTGTCAAGTGCCCAATCTTTACTACATTCGTGTGTCCAATCTTCACTACTGTGAAGTGTCCAATCTTTAATACTGTCAAGTGTCCAATCTTCACTACTGTCAAATGTCCAATCATCACTACTGTCAAGTTTCCAATATTCAGTACTGTCAAGTGTCCAATCTTTACTACTGTCAAGTGTCCAATCTTCACTACTGTCAAGTGTCCAGTCTTCACTACTGTCAAATGTCCAATCTTCAATACATTCATGTGTCCAATCTTCATTACATTCATGTGTCCAATCTTCTCTACTGTCAAGTGTCCAATCTTCAATACATTCATGTGTCCAACCTTCATTACATTCATGTGTCCAATCTTCACTACTGTCATGTGTCCAATTTTCACTGCTGTCGTGTGTCCAATCTTCAATACTATCAAGTGTCCAATCTTCACTTCATTCATGTGTCCAATCTTCACTACTGTCAAGTGTCCAATCTTCACTACATTCATATGTCCTATCTTCACTTCTGTCAAGTGTCCAATCTTCACTACTGTTAAGTGTCCAATTTTTATTACTGTCAAGTGTCCAATGTTCACTACATTCATGTGTCCAGCCTTCACTTCTGTCAAGTGTCCAATCTTCACTACTGTCAAGTGTCTAATCTTCACTAGTGTCAAGTGTCCTATCTTCACTACTGTCAAGTGTCCAATCTTCTCAACTGTCAAGTGTCCAATCTTCACTTCATTCATATATCCAATCTTCACTACATTCATATGTCCAATCTTCACTACTGTTAAGTGTCCAATCTTCGCTACATTCATGCATTAAATCTTCACTCCATTCAATAATCCAATCTTTATTCCGTTCATTAATCCAATCTTCACTACATTCAAAACTCCAATCTTCACTATTGTCATTTTTCTGATCTTCACTACTGTCAGGTGTCTAATATTCACTGTCATTTGTCAAATCATCACGTGTCCAATCTTCACTACTGTCGAGTGTTCAATCTTCACTACTGTCAAGTGTCCAATCTTCACTACTGTCACGTGTCCAATCTTCACTACATTTATTAATCCAATCTGCACTACATTCATTAATCCAGTCAACACTTCATTTATTAATTCAATCTTCACTTAATTCATCAATCCAATCTTCACTTCATTCATTAGTTCAATCATCACTACATTCATTATTCCAATCTTCACTACATTCATTAAACCAATCTTCACTACATTCATAAATCCAATCTTCACTACATTCGTAAATTCAATCGTCACTACATTTATTAATCCAGTCTTCACTATATTTATTAATCCAATCATCACTACATTCATTAATCCAATCTTCATTAAATTCATTAGTTCAGTCTTCACTACATTCATTAATCCAATCTTCACTACATTCATTAATCCAATCTTCACTACATTCATTAGTCCAATCTTCCCTGCATTCATTTTTTATTCCAATCTTCAATACATTCATCAATCCAATCTTCACTACTTTCAGAATCTTTTCTGACTCCATGGTGTGGGAGATAATGAGCTTCTCTCTTCAACTTATCTTCGACTACTTCCTCAGTGAATTTATTGTCCAACTGTTCTTGTATGATATTATCATAGACAGTCAGTAGCTCTGGATTCTTCTGGAGCTAATGTATTTGTGCTTTCATTTGTCTGAAAGTCATGCGATAATTGCTAGGAAAATGTTGTGGATTTAATTTCGATGTTAACCTAACCCAATACTGTTCATCTTTATATTTGACAGAGTCCAGATATTGGCTGTAAGTCTGAGTCTTTTAGGCTTTGTTTATTTACGTCAATACTTATCGCATCTAAATCCCACAACTTATCAGCTGCTTCATTCATTTCTTCCAGTAATGATAATTTTTGCTGTGGTACATGATCAGCAGTTATTCTCGTAACTAGTACATTTTCCACTGAATCAATATCAGCTTCTTTCCCACTTTGAGAGGGAATGGGACCACATATCATGTGGCCTCCTGCTGTTTTCAGCAAGTGAACATCATGTTTACTTTCTATATTTTGCACAAAACAGTGATAATAATCACTTCCAATGTTTAAATCAATTGGACTAATAGTGTCCGTCTGTATGTCGGGATAGGCTAACTTGACCTTAGCTGCTTTCAGTGCTGCATCTGTTTCTTTTAATCCCTGGATCTGCACAGACTTAGGCAAATCATCTTCTACCACAGCTTCTACTGTCTTTTTCCTGTTTCCTAGACCAACAGTGATTCTGTTTACCAGATTTTTGAAAAAAAAACAGCTATATCTAACTGTACTTTATCATAGGGTTGTTTATTCAGCATCTGCAACACTGTTCTTCTTATGAAGGACCTTTGTGAGCCTTGATCAAATAGTGTTAGCACATTGGTTTTGTGTAATTTATTAGATAACTCAACTCGAGCTATCGGGAGAGCAGTTGCTTTAAACTTATCTCTCACATTTAATGCTGTTGCTTGTTGACTTCCTGATTCTGTGGAATTCTTCTGCTGTCCAGGCCAGTAAAATATGTCAGGGAAACCTGTACAAGGCGACGAAATATGACTGGGAAACTTGTCCATGGCGATGAAATATGACACTGAAACCTGTCCAAGACACTGCAATATAACACGCAAACCCGTCCAGTGAGACGAAATATGACAGGGCAAAACGTTTCTTCAAAAAAGATTCCCATATGTTGCATAAGTGTCTCAATCTTCAACTTGTCGGTACTAAACAAAAAACTCTTCATTAGTTACGTCCCAAAGCCACTCTTATAATAAGTTCACTTAATATTTTGATATTTTATTCTCAAAAAAAAAATTGAAGATTTACTTCTATGCTTTATTGTATTAACCGTATACATTACATCAGCGTATTCCCTAACGCATATCTGACCGACCAGTAGACGCGTATGGGACGGGTTACATGATTTGTGTCCCCTTCTTTAAGGTTATTTTCAAGCTATTTTCTACCTTTCAACCAAAAAAAAATCACCTCAATTTCTGTAATATATCTTACATTCTATCAAATGAGATCAAGAAACCGAAAATACAACTGTAAAAACCATACGAAAATACACCGCAGTCGTTGTTTTAAACCCGTTACAGTCGCAGTTTTTTCTAATTATGCACTTTGTGCTGCATGATTTTTTTACATGGTGCACACTTACCACATAGACCAATTCTGTCATATCTAAACCCAATTTGCCGGTCACAGCTTATCTGAGGTGAGCTCATAGTGTAGTTCTACCGCACTGACCCAGAATTCAAAACCATAGATCTATGGCACTGATCCTCAAGTGGTTTAGAATCACTTTCCAATCAATACTACACTTGTCATTGTCACTTTACCACATTTATCACTATCACTTTACCAGATCTGTCACAATCAATATTCCACATGTGTCACTATCACTAAACACTACGCCTGTCATTATCACGTTACAGCTGTCATCATCACTAAACACTACACCTGTCACTATAAATGTGCTACTCCTGGCACATCGCTATACAAAAGGACAGACCAACTATATTCCAGGTTAACTATAATTCTCATTAAGGTTATATTAAAGGTATAATTATGAAGTTCTCCAATACTCTAGTATTAAATATATCAAAATGGAATACCAAAAAATCTTTGTGTGCACGTTCTCACTGATAAGTTTTGTGATAATTTTGACTTGTTTATCAACAAGTTTCGTCCAGTGGACGACAAGATTGGAACGAAAGAGAGTGAACCTCCTGCTGGAGGTGGAGGAAGCCTCTCATGAGTGCAATACCTGGGAAGAAGCTCTCCGCCAGAACCTCTTGCTTGGGGTAATTTTCAATTGCTTTGGCGACAGAGATCTGGCATCCCTAATAGCCTAGGTTAACCATGTCTGGGCTTCAACAACGTGGCCTGTAATAGGCATAATTTTCAAAGGCCTGAAAGCCTGGGATGATGTGAAACATCTCTAGGTTTATCTGCAGAAGCTGAAGTAATGTCAGCGATTATCTGCAATCTCCCACGTCTTGTTACTCCTGCTGCCAGCTATCCTGGCAGTGCTCGGGGTATCAACATTGGTATGGCTTCTGTTGACCAGGATCTTAGAAAGCCTCACTCGTCCCACCAAATATAATATAGGTTCTACCAGTAACCATCTTCCTAGGGAACCAGTGGTGGCTGGTACCACTGTGACAACTGACAATTCCATGCTTGAGAGCAAGCCAGTGATGGCTAGTACCACTGTGACGACCGGTCATCCTGAGCTTGATAGCAAGCCAGTGATAGCTGGTGCCACTGTGACAACTAGTCATCCCGTGGTAGCTAGCAAACCAGTGATGGCTGGTGCCACTGTGACAACTGGTCATCCCGTGGTAGCTAGCAAGCCAGTGATCGCTGGTGCCACTGTGACAACTGATATTCCGGTGGTAGCTAACAAACCAGTGATGGCTGGTGCCACTGTGGCAACTGGTCATCCCGTGGTAGCTAGCAAACCAGTGATGGCTGATTCCACTGTGACAACTAGTCATCCCGTAGTAGCTAGCAAACCAGTGATAGCTGGTACCACTGTGACAACTGGTCATCCCGTGGTAGCTAGCAAACCAATGATGGCTGGTACCACTGTGACAACTGGTCGTCCCGTGGTAGCTAGCAAACCAGTGATGGATGGTACCACTGTGACAACTGATCATCACGTGGTCGCTAGCAAGCCAGTGATGGCCCATAAAACTGTCACAACTGCTCCTCCTGCTAGTAAGCCAGTGGTAGCCGGAACCACTGATGTTACCACTGGTACCTGCGGTAATTCCGGAAGTAAAGAACCAGAAAATTTTACGGTTTTTATATCGAACATACCTTATGAGTGCCACTATCACGAAATGAAAAGAATGTTTGAACAATGTGGCTCATTAATTAAATTTACTATGCCACGAGGAGAGAATGGTCACCGAGGGTACGCATTTGCCCAGTATGAAAACAATATTTCATACGCTAAAGCCTTGATGCTTAATGGGCATGAAGTCTCAGGCTCTGAAGGTGAAAATCCTCGTCGCCTGAATGTGGTTCGCTCAAAAAATACCACTGGTACCACTGTGACAACTGGTCATCCCGTGGTAGCTAGAAAACCATCGATGGCTGGTACCACTGTGACAACTGGTCATCCAGTGGTAGCTAGCAAACCAGTGATGACTGGTACCACTGTGACAACTGGTCATCCCGTGGTAGCTAGCAAACCAGTGATGGCTGGTGCCACTGTGACAACTGGTCATCCCAAGGTAGCTAGCAAGCCAGTGATGACCCATAAAACTCTGACAACTGCTCGTCCTCCTAGTAAGCCAGTGGTTGCCGGAACCACTGATGTTACCACTGGTACCTGCGGTAATTCAGGATGTAAAGAAACAGAAAATTTTACGGTTTTTATATCGAACATACCTTATGAGTGCCACTATCACGAAATGAAAAGAATGTTTGAACAATGTGGCTCATTAATTAAATTTACTATGCCACGAGGAGACAATGGTCACCGAGGGTACGCATTTGCCCAGTATGAAAACAATATTTCATACGCTAAAGCCTTGATGCTTAATGGGCATAAAGTCTCCGGCTCTGAAGGTGAAAATCCTCGTCGCCTGAATGTGGTTCACTCAAAAACTACCTCTATGATTCATTCACCTAAGACCCCTGTGGATCAATCACAGAACACTCGTGTGGGTCACTCATGGAACACCTCTGTGGATCACTCACAGAGTAAAAACAATATTTCTTATGCTGAAACCTTAAAACTGAATAGGCATGATGTCTCAGGCTCTGAAGGTGAAAATCGTCGTCGCCTGAATGTGGATCGATCAAAAAATTCCACTATGATTCATTCACCTAAGACCTGTGAGGATCAGTCACAGAACACCCCGGTGAATCAGTCACAGAACACCCCAGTGGATCACTCACAGAACACCCCTGTGGTCCATTCACAGATAACCCCGGTGGATCACTCACAGATAACCCCGGTGGTTCACTCGGAAGAACCATTCAAGACCAGGGTGTTCTACAATCGAAACAGACTTATTGGTAGCACACCAGTGGAGGAGGACGGTGGACGAAGAGGAAGGGAACCAGTACAAGGAGGAGGAGGGCAAGGAAGAGGAGGAAGAGGAGGAGGAAGAGGACGAGGACAATATGGAGGAAGAGGACGAGGACAAGGAAGAGGAAGAGGACGAGGACAAGGAGGAGAAAGAGGACGAGGACAATTGGGAGCAGAAAGAGGACGAGGAGGAAGAGGACGAAGAACATTTTGAGAAGGAAGAAGAGGGGGTTGAAGTATATTTTTATGCTATTTTTATTATGACATTTTGCTTACATTGTTATTTAATTATAGTTATTAAGTGAGTCTGGGAGAGTTTCTGTCAGCTGTTGCACTCACATGTGTGTGTGTTTATGCGCGCGCGCGCGCGTGTGTGTGTGTGTGTGTGTGTGTGTGTGTGTGTGTGTGTGTGTGTGTGTGTGTGTGTGTGTGTGTGTGTGTGTGTGTGTGTGTGTGTGTGTGTGTGTGAGTGCGTGTGTGTGTGTACTCACCTAGTTGACGTTGCAGGGGTCGAGTTCAAGCTCCTGTGCGTGCATGTGTCTGTGTGTGTGTGTGTGTTTGTGTGTGTGTGTGTACTCACATAATTATACTTACCAAATTGTGGTTGCAGGGGTCGGGATTCAGCTCCTGGCCCCGCCTCTTCACCGATCGCTACTAGGTCCCCTCCCTCTCTCCTTCCTGAGTTTTGTCGTACCTCTTCTTAAAACTATGTATGGTTCCTGCCTCCACTACATCACTTGCTAGGCTATTCCACTTCCTGATGACTCTATGACTGAAGAAATACTTCCTAACGTCCCTGTGACTCGTCTGAGTCTTCAGCTTCCAGTTGTGACACCTTGTTTCTGTGACACCTCTCTGGAACATCCTATCTCAGTCCACCTTGTCTATTCCCCGCAGTATCTTGTACGTCGTTATCATGTCTCCCCTGACCCTTCTGTCCTCCAGTGTCGTCAGTCCGATTTCCTCAACCTTTCTTCATACGACATTCCCCTGAGCTCTGGGACTAGCCTTTTTGCAAACCTTTGTACTTTCTCTAACTTCTTGACGTGCTTTACCAGGTGTGGGTTCCAGACTGGTGCTGCATACTCCAGTATGGGCCTAACATACAGAGTGTACAGTGTCTTGAACGATTCCTTATTAAGATATCAGAATGCTATTCTCAGGTTTGCCAGGCGCCCGTATGCTGCAGCAGTTATTTGGTTGATGTGTGCCTCCGGTGATGTGCTCGGTGTTATGGTCACCCCAAGGTCTTTCTCCCTGAGTGAGGTCTGTAGTCTTTGTCCACCTAGCCTATACTCTGTCTGTGATCTTCTTTGCCCCTCCCCAATCTTCATGACTTTGCATTAGGCAGGGTTGAAATCGAGAAGCCAGTTTCTGGACCACTTGTCCAGCCTGTCCAGGTGTCTTTGCAGTCCTGCTTCATCCTCATCCGATTTAATTCTTCTCATCAGCTTGACATCATCTGCAAATAGGGACACTTCAGTGTCTATTCCTTCCATCATGTCGTTCGCATATATCAAAAATAGCACTGGTCTTAGAACTGACCCTGTGGGACCCCGCTCGTCACAGGCGCTCACTGTGATACCTCTTCACGAACCATGACTCGTTGTTGCCTCCCTGTCAGGTATTCCCTGATCAATTGCAGTGCCCTCCTTGTTATATGTGCCTGATCCTCCAGCTTCTACACTAATCTATACACAAATAACCCACACATAAAAGAGAGAAGCTTATGACGACGTTTCGATCCGACTTGGACCATTGACAAAGTCACACGTGTGACTTTGTCAATGGTCCAAGTCGGACCGAAACGTCGTCGTAAGCTTCTCTCTTTTATGTGCGGGTTATTTGTGTATCGTTCCAGTCACGGTATTGTGCCTTTTTTTGTTACACTAATCTATTGTGGGGAACTGTGTCAAAGGCCTTCCTGCACTCTAGGAAAACACAATCAACCCACCCCTCTCTCTCGTGTCTTACTTCTGTTACCTTGTCATAAAACTCCAGAAGGTTTGTGACACAGGATTTGCATTCCATGAGCCGATGCTGGTTTTTATTTACAATCTTGTTCCGTTCCAGGTGTTCCACCACTCTCCTCCTGATAATCTTCTCCATGACTTTGCACAAAATATATGTCAGAGACACAGGTCTGAAGTTTAGTGCCTCATTTCTGTTTCCTTTCTTAAATATTGGGACTACATTTGCTGTCTTCCATTTCTCAGGTAGTTGCCCAATTTCAAGGGATGTGTTGAAGATTGTGGTTAGGGGCACACACAGCATCTCTGCTCCTTCTCTAAGGACCCACGAGGAGATGTTGTCCAGTCCCATCGCCTTTGAGGTATCAAGGTCACTTAGCAGCTTCTGCACCTCCTCCTCGGTTGTTAGTATGTCATCCAACACTTGTTTGTATATTCCATCTTGATGTTCCCTTCTGTGCTGTCTTCCGAGAGCCCTTCCTGTCTGTAATGCAAAAACTTCCTTAAATCTCCTGTTTAGCTCCTCACATGCCTCCTGATCATTTCTTGTGAGTTCTCCACCTTCTGTCCTCAGTCTGATCACCTGGTCTTTGACTGTTGTCTTCCTCCTGATGTGGCTATACAACAGCTTCGGGTCAATCTTGATTTTCGATGCTAAGTTATTTTCATACTGTCGCTGGGCCTCCCTCCTTACCTGTGCATACTCGTTGCTGGTTCTGCAACTGATCTCCCTATTTTCATGTGTTCTCTGCCTTCTGTACTTTTTCCATTCTCTATTGCACTTTGCTTTTACCTCCTTACACCGTCGGGTAAACCAGGGGCTCGTTCTGGTCTTCCCATTGTTTCTGTTGCCCTTGGGAATAAACCTTTCCACTGCCTCCTTGTATTTTGTTGTTATAAATTCCATCATTTCACTTACTGGCTTTCCTGCCAGTTCTCTGTCCCACAGAACATCCTGCAGGAAGTTCCTCAACCCTATGTAGTCATCTCTTTTATAGTCATGCTTTTCCCATTCAACTCCTGTTACTCTCTCCACTTGCAACTCTACTATGTATTCAAAGCACAGAACCACGTGTTCACTAGCTCCTAGGAGACTCTCATATGTGATATCTTCAATGTCTGAACTGCCCAGAGTGAACACAAGGTCCAATCTTACTGGTTCATCCTCCCCTCTCACTCTGGTAGCATTCTTAACATACTGGTGCATGAGGTTTTCCAGCACCACATCCAACATCTTGGCTCTCCATGTTTCGGGACCCCTATGTGGCTCCAGGTTTTCACAGTCAATCTCCCTGTGGTTGAAATCCCCCATAACCAGCAACTTTGCTCTGCTGGAGTGAGCTCTTTTTGCCACCTCATCAAGTGTGTCCACCATTGCTCTGTTGCTCTCTTCATATTCCTCTCTTGGCCTCCTGCAGTTCTGTGGTGGATTGTACATCACTGCAATTACAACCTTGTGCTCCCCAGACTGAAGTGCACCTACTATGTAGTCCCTTTCTCCTGTCTCGTCTATGCCTCCCATTTTCTCGAATTTCCATCGTTTTTTTACGAGCAGAGCAACCCCTTCTCCCCCTCTGCCCCTTCTATCTTTCCTCATGATCTGGTATCCTCGTGGGAAAATTGCATCTGCTATTGTCTCTGTGAGTTTTGTTTCTGTAACTGCTATGATGTCTGGGGACTTCTCATTGATTCTTTCTTGCCATTCCCCATATTTATTCGTTAATCCATCTGCATTTGTATACCAAACCTTCAACTTCTGTTCTAATACTGTGTGTATGTATATGTGTGTTTGTGTGCGTGTGTGTGTGTGTGTATGTGTGTGTATGTGTGTGTGTTCGTGTGTTTGGGGAGGTGTGAGGGGGAGATACTGCTAATACATACCAGTAATTCTAAAAAAAAAGTACCAATAGTAATTCTAACACATATCTATTCTACTTATAAAAAGTGGAAATTGGTGCTAGGGTCTAAAGCTTCTGTAAGTGTCTACCCTTGTGTGTGTGTGGGTGTGTGTGTGTGTGTGTGTGTGTGTGTGTGTGTGTGTGTGTGTGTGTGTGTGTGTGTGTGTGTGTGTGTATGCATGTGTGTGTGTGTGTGAGGGAGAGATGGTTAGAGTGGTAGGGGAGGGGTTGTTGTGGTTGAAAGATCCGTTATAGCTCTCTGTTGTGTATGCTCAAATTTAGTCCCAGCTGTCTTTCCTAGTATTGCTACGCTCTCCACTTATTGCCCTTTCTGGATTTAAGTATCAGTTACTGCTGGTTATTATCCTATTCCTTGCTCACATTGAGAGAGGACTTCCTAGCTTTCTAAGTATTCATACTGCTAATAACTACCGGTAGTAATACTACGTTACTCCTCGCTAGACTGCTCTCCTCCTCACACTCTCGTCAACACTGTCTTCACCTTATCTATGCTATTTCTACTCTAATTCTGGTAATAGCTTGCAGGAGTGAGTGACCAGGTTCTAACAGTGATGCAAGTCCAGAATCCAGAGCCCACATGCAACCACAATAGGTGAACAATACTTGCGCTGGCAGCGGTGCGGTGACAAGTTGCCAGCTGCTGATGACGTAGTCGTCGTACATAGGCCTTCTATCACTATTTTGGAGATCCTTCACCTGTGATGTTTATAACCATATTTGCTCATACATCCTGCGTTCCTCACATGATTTCACTTTTCACTTATGATAGTATACACTTCACATTATATACACTTCACTTTATATGTATAATGGCACGCAGCTTGTTGTGATGTCACTGCTTCAGCAGGTCTACTCTGCCACTTTCCCTTATTATATGCTTTATTTTTCCTTTCTCCTTTTGCTTATTAACTTTTTCCCTCTCAATGTTTGTGCTCCACATTTCAATTGTTATCCAAAAGCTGGTAATTCTTGAACACCCGATTCCACACACACTTTGATCTTTGTATATTTGAATCTGTGTGGCAACAGGTGCCTACTAGCCCCTAACGGTTTCTCACTTTGAAATATTAATGATTTCAGGCTTCCTTTTGACTGTTTTTTAACTAATAACTTTAGTTATCACTCGTAGGATTGTTTACTGATGTTGTCACTACCACTGATTACTGCTAGTAGTTACTGCATGCCTTAAAATCACTAAGGTTCTCTGAGCCTTGTGCACCCACGTCTGGGTGACTGTGTGTGTGTGTGTGTGTGTGTGTGTGAAACAGGATTATTTGGTTATGCTGCAGCATAGCGGGATTCAAAGATAATCATCTTTGGAGGCTTCTTACTTTATTTGCAAAGTCGTGGTGGGTACACAGGCTTGTGTGTTTGTGCCCATGGCCCGGGAGGGCCATGCCCACGAGGGAGAGAGGGAGTAGGCCTGTTGTCTGCATCTAGGCCACTCAGAGAGTGCACGAGTGGGACCAGTGTCCCTCTGACCAGGGCAGGCCTAGAGAGGGTAGCATCTGAGTGCCACGAAATATGAACTAAGATGGCAAACAGCATAGGCAGTCTGTGCAGATAGTACAGGCTGTCTACATTTGCTCGGCCACCTACCTCGCATCATCCCGACGTGACAATACTTGTGGTAAAAAAAACTCAGTCTTTCTCTCATAGGAACAGGGCACAGAACACAAAATAAAATCATTTATATACATATGGACATGGAAAAGCTTCCTACAGAGAGGGAAGAAAAAAACATATAGGGTGTGCTAAACATCATAGTCATAGGCAGTGAGCGTCGAAGGGCATCACTGCTTGCCTTCCTGCGCCTGGACAGATACTGCAACACAGGAGACATCGCTGTGGCTGAGCTGTGATGTAATGGGTAACAGTCTCCCCTAGAACGGTGAAGCAGTCGTCGTATGAGTCACTGGAGGTTTCACTCAACATGGGGCACGACATGCTGGTGCCCTCGAGTGAGGCATTGTCAAAACTCGGCAACTGGGCACGACTTTTGGCAAGCGACTCAGGATGACACTTCTCGACTGGTACTGTCGCTGGGCTGTCACTGCCAGCGAGCATGGAGTGAGTCGTGGCAGAGACGACTCAGCAAAACATCTGGGAGTTGTAATATCATATACCAGACTGCAGTGAGCGAGCTAGCAGTCAAAATGACATCATCTTTGTGTAGGAGGTCACTGAAGCTATGACATGAGGCTGACACAGCGCCTTCTGACAGGGCTAATTGTGGCTTGATGAGTGTCATTCTCTCAGCAGTTTGAGTTAGGGCGGAGGTTAGTCTAAGCATCCCCAGACTTGTTTCTCTACATACTCCACATACTCCACCCTCCTTCCCAACCATCCCCCCCCTTCTGTTGTGGCCCTCTCGCAGAGTCACTCATGGTACCATAACCCCATGTCTTTTTCCCTGGCCTTTGCGACGGCGTCAGAACAGCGTCCGAATCTGACGCTGCTGCCCTTTTCCTTGTAGCTCCCTCAGTTTCCATATCTGACTCCTTTGAGCCAGCACAATGGACTTCCACCTCTACCACCCTTAATCGGCCACCATGTCCTCCCATGGCACTCGCACTGTCCACCACAGGTGCCACCTGATCCTCCCCTTCACTGCGCACACCTTCTGCCCTGATCTCAGGGTCTTGTTCGCTGTAACTCTCCACCTCTGTAGACTGTAATATAGCCTGTATCACCGTCTCCAACTCCTCCTCAATAGCCTTCACTGCTGCGCCCTCCTGCACCTCCTCACTTGACAACTGTACTGTTGATGGGCCAGGTGATTCATGGATCACCACTTCTCCTTTTGATTCCACAGGAGGAGCCACCACCTCTTCACTCCACATGCGACCACGCCCTCCTCCTTGCCCCCGTTCTTCCTTAGGCATCGGTTTCTCATGCGCAGGTGCTCCGCCCCTTGCCGGGCCAGGAGCCATACTCCGCTTGCCACAGTCTGCCGCCATATGGTCATATTCGCCACACAGTCGGCATGTATGCCTCTGCCCAGCATACGCTACCATTACCTGGGTTCTAAACTCCTCGAGATATACATAAGAGGGTATAGGATGCCTTAGCGTCATCTTGAGATTAAAAGAACCCTCAGGAAATCCTGTGTAAGCTCCTTTTACCCATTTGCCAGGATGGGCTAGATGTACAGTTCCATAACGTTCGAAAACATTTCGAATATCTGCCTCATCAACCTCAAAAGGCACGTTGTGGAGCCTAATCCACGAATAATGTCGTGATACATCCGTCAGCTTGACCCACACTGCCGGTGTTACGTTAATGCAGACATTTTGGTAACGATCAACCAAAGCCTCATATACTTGAGCAGCTAACACTTTCACAAAAATTCTATATACACCGTTCAGTGCCACTCCATATAAATCCTCGTCTCTGATGCCGTATGTCTCTCTTATAATTTTGGGCAATAACACATCGACTGATGTTGGCGTTAAAGCCCCAATAATGAGTTCAATGCCCACAGTATTCAATCTCCTGCGCACACCTGGCGCCATGTTGTTGACTGAGTGGCTCGTCTGGGAAAACAGTAGAGGGGTGCAAAGCACGACCGAACTCTACCTCATCCAGGCAGCGAATGCACTGAGGAAAACTGTGCAGAAACCAACAGAGTCAGGAGCTACTGCGCAGCCTGTCCGCATGGCCCAAAAGCGATGCGAACAATAACAACCTTGCTTGAGAGTACCTTCGATAATTTATACCGTACCTGATAATAATATATAGTCGAACCTGCTTTATATAGCTAGTAATAAAGTGGTTCGTGATATATTACTACAGAACTTATTTTGACCAGGCCTTTTATTTTTTTACATAATGGGGTGTGAAGGAGGGGCGCGTAACACAAGTGTCCAATCTTCACTACACTCATGTGTCCAATCTTCACTACTGTCAAATGTCCAATCTTCACTACAGTCAAGTGTCCAATCTTCACTACTGTCAAGTATAAAATCTTCACCGCTGTCAAGTGTCCAATCTTCACTACATTCATGATTCTTATCTTTACATCTGTCAAGTGTCCAATCTTCACTACTGTCAAGTGTCCAATTTTCACTACTGTCAAGTGCCAAATGTTCACTACATTCATGTGTCCAGTCTTCACTTCTCTCAAGTGTCCAATCTTCACTACTGTCAAGTGTCCAAACTTCAATACTGTCAAGTGTCCAATCTTCACTACTGTCAAGTGTCCAATCTTCACTACTGTCAAGTGTACAATATTCACTACTGTCAAGTGTCCAACCTTCACTACTGTCAAGTGTCCAATCTTCACTACATTAATGTGTCCAATCTTCACTACTGACAAGTGTCCAATCTTCACTATAGTCAAGTGTCCAATCTTCACTACTGTCAAGTGTCCAATCTTCACTACATTTATGTGTAAAATCTTCACTACTGACAAGTGTCCAATCTTCACTACTGTCAAGTGTCCAATCTTAACTGCTGTCAAGTGTCCAATCTTCACTGCTGTCAAGTGTCCAATCTTCACTTCAGTCAAGAGTCCAATCTTCACTACTGTCAAGTGTCCAATTTTCACTGCTGTTAAGTGTCCAATCTTCACTACATTCATGTGTCCTATCTTTACTTCTGTCAAGTGTCCAATCTTCACTACTGTCAAGTGTCCAATTTTCACTACTGTCAAGTGTCCAATGTTCTCTACATTCATGTGTCCAGTCTTCACTTCTCTCACGTGTCCAATCTTCACTACTGTCAAGTGTCCAGTCTTCACTACTGTCAAGTGTCCAATCTTCCCTACTGTCAAGTGTCCAATCTTCACTACATTCATGTGTCCAATCTTTACTACTGTCAAGTTGTCAATCTTCAATACTCTTAAGTGTCCAATCTTCACTACTGTCAAGTGTCCAATCTTAACTACTGTCAAGTGTCCAATCTTCACCACTGTCAAGTGTCCAATCTTCACTACTCTGAAGTGTCCAATCTTCACTACTGTCAAGTGTCCAATCCTCACTACTGTCATGTGTCCAGTCTTCACTATTGTCAAGTGTCCAATCTTCCCTACTGTCAAGTGTCCAATCTTCACTACATTCATGTGTCCAATCTTCACTACTGTCAAGTGTCCAATCTTCAATTCTCTTAAGTGTCCAATCTCCACTGCTGTCAAGTGTCGAATCTTCATTACTGTCAAGTGTCCAATCTTCACTACTGTCAAGTGTCCTAATCTTCGCTACTGTCAAGTGTCCAATCTTACTACTGTCAAGTGTCCAATCTTCAATGCTGTCAAGTGTCCAATCTTCACTACTACCAAGTTTCCAATCTTCACTACTGTCAAGTGTCCAATCTTCACTTCTGTCAAGTTTGAAATCTTTACTACTGTCAAGTGTCCAATCTTCACTACATTCATGCGTCCAATCTTCACTACATCTTCACTACCGACAAGTCTTTCACTACTGTCAAGTGTCCTATGCCACTGTCAAGTGTCAATCTTTACTACTGTCAAGTGTCCAATCTTCACTACTGTCAAGAGTCTAATCTTCACTACTGTCAATTGACAAATTTTCACTGCTGTCAAGTGTCAAATCTTCACTACATTCATGTGTCCTATCTTTACTTCTGTCAGGTGTCCAACCTTCACTACTGACAAGTGACCAATACTACTGTCAAGTGTCCAATGTTCACTACATTCATGTGTCAGTCTTCACTTCTCCCAAGTGTCCAATCTTCACTACTGTCAAGTGTCCAATCACTACTGTCAAGCGTAATCATCCCTACAGTCAAGTGTCCAATCTTCACTACATTCATGTGTCCAATCATCTCTACTGTCAAGTGTCCAATCTTCACTACATGTCAAGTGTCCAATATTTACTACTGTCAAGTGTCCAATCTCAATACGTCAAGTGTCCAATCTTCACTACTGTCAAGTGTCCAATCTTCACCACTGTCAAGTGTCGCTGTCAAGTGTCCAATCTCACTACTGTCAAGTGCCACTTCACTTCTGTCAAGTGTATAATCTTCACTACATTAATGTGTCCAATCTTCACTACTGTCAAGTGTCCAATCTTCACTACATGACATAGTGTCCAATCTTCACTACTGTCAAGTGTCCAAACTTCGCCACTGTCAAGTGTCCAATCTTACCTACTGTCAAGTGTCAAATCTTCACTGCTGTCAAGTGTCAAATCTTCACTACATTCATGTGTCCTATCTTTCACTTCTGTCAAGTGTCCAATCTTCACTACTGTCAAGAGTCCAATCTTTCCTACTGTCAAGTGCCCAATCTTTACTACATTCGTGTGTCCAAACTTCAATACTGTGAAATGTCCAATCTTCACTTCATTCATATATCCAATCTTCACTACATTCATATGTCCAATCTTCACTACTGTTAAGTGTCCAATCTTCGCTACATTCATGCATTAAATCTTGACTCCATTCAATAATCCAATCTTTATTCCGTTCATTAATCCAATCTTCACTACATTCAAAACTCCAATCTTCACTATTGTCATTTTTCTGATCTTCACTACTGTCAGGTGTCTAATATTCACTGTCATTTGTCAAATCATCACGTGTCCAATCTTCACTACTGTCGAGTGTTCAATCTTCACTGCTGTCAAGTGTCCAATCTTCACTACTGTCACGTGTCCAATCTTCACTACATTTATTAATCCAATCTGCACTACATTCATTAATCCAGTCAACACTTCATATATTAATTCAATCTTCACTTAATTCATCAATCCAATCTTCACTTCATTCATTAGTTCAATCATCACTACATTCATTAGTCCAATCTTCACTACATTCATTAAACCAATCTTCACTACATTCATAAATCCAATCTTCACTACATTCGTAAATTCAATCGTCACTACATTTATTAATCCAGTCTTCACTATATTTATTAATCCAATCATCACTACATTCATTAATCCAATCTTCATTAAATTCATTAGTTCAGTCTTCACTACATTCATTAATCCAATCTTCACTACATTCATTAATCCAATCTTCACTACATTCATTAGTCCAATCTTCCCTGCATTCATTTTTTATTCCAATCTTCAATACATTCATCAATCCAATCTTCACTACTTTCAGAATCTTTTCTGACTCCATGGTGTGGGAGATAATGAGCTTCTCTCTTCAACTTATCTTCGACTACTTCCTCAGTGAATTTATTGTCCAACTGTTCTTGTATGATATTATCATAGACAGTCAGTAGCTCTGGATTCTTCTGGAGCTAATGTATTTGTGCTTTCATTTGTCTGAAAGTCATGCGATAATTGCTAGGAAAATGTTGTGGATTTAATTTCGATGTTAACCTAACCCAATACTGTTCATCTTTATATTTGACAGAGTCCAGATATTGGCTGTAAGTCTGAGTCTTTTAGGCTTTGTTTATTTACGTCAATACTTATCGCATCTAAATCCCACAACTTATCAGCTGCTTCATTCATTTCTTCCAGTAATGATAATTTTTGCTGTGGTACATGATCAGCAGTTATTCTCGTAACTAGTACATTTTCCACTGAATCAATATCAGCTTCTTTCCCACTTTGAGAGGGAATGGGACCACATATCATTTGGCCTCCTGCTGTTTTCAGCAAGTGAACATCATGTTTACTTTCTATATTTTGCACAAAACAGTGATAATCACTTCCAATGTTTAAATCAATTGGACTAATAGTGTCCGTCTGTATGTCGGGATAGGCTAACTTGACCTTAGCTGCTTTCAGTGCTGCATCTGTTTCTTTTAATCCCTGGATCTGCACAGATTTAGGCAAATCATCTTCTACCACAGCTTCTACTGTCTTTTTCCTGTTTCCTAGACCAACAGTGATTCTGTTTACCAGATTTTTGAAAAAAAAAACAGCTATATCTAACTGTACTTTATCATAGGGTTGTTTATTCAGCATCTGCAACACTGTTCTTCTTATGAAGGACCTTTGTGAGCCTTGATCAAATAGTGTTAGCACATTGGTTTTGTGTAATTTATTAGATAACTCAACTCGAGCTATCGGGAGAGCAGTTGCTTTAAACTTATCTCTCACATTTAATGCTGTTGCTTGTTGACTTCCTGATTCTGTGGAATTCTTCTGCTGTCCAGGCCAGTAAAATATGTCAGGGAAACCTGTACAAGGCGACGAAATATGACTGGGAAACTTGTCCATGGCGATGAAATATGACACTGAAACCTGCAAACCAGTCCAGGGCGACGAAATATGACAGGGCGAAACGTTTCTTCAAAAAAGACTTCCATATGTTGCATAAGTGTCTCAATCTTCAACTTGTCGGTACTAAACAAAAATCTGTTCATTAGTTACGTCCCAAAGCCACTCTTATAATAAGTTCACTTAATATTTTGATTTTTTTTTCTCACAAAAAATTGAAGATTTACTTCTATACTTTATTGTATTAGCTGTATACATCAGCGTAATCCCGAACGCATATCTGACCAACCAGTAGATGCGTATTGGACTGGTTACGTGATTTGTGTCCCCTTAAGCTTATTTTCAAGCTATTTTCTACCTTTCAACCAAGAAAATCTCCTCAATTTCTGTAATATTTCTTACATTCTATCAAATGAAATCAAGAAACCGAAAATACAACCATAAAAACCATACGAAAATACACCGCAGTCGCTGTTTTAAACCCATTACAGTCGCAGTTTTTTCTAATTATGCACTTTGTGCTGCATGATTTTTTTTACATGGTGCACACGTACTACATAGACCCATTCTGTCATATCTAAACCCAAATTTGCCGGTCACAGCTTATCTGAGGTGAGCTCATAGTGTAGTTCTACCGCACTGACCCAGAATTCAAAACTATAGATCTATGGCACTGATCCTCAAGTGGTTTAGAATCACTTTCCAATCAATACTACGCTTGTTATTGTCACTTTACCACACCTATTACTATCACTTTACCACAGCTGTCAGTTTCACTTTACCACATTTGTCACAATCAGTATTCCACAGGTGTCTCTGTCACTAAACTCTACACCTGTCATTATCACGTTACAGCTGTCATCATT
>NW_027195957.1:0-72500 GCF_038502225.1 Cherax quadricarinatus | reverse complement strand
CTTTGAGGTATCTAGCTCACTCAGAAGCCTCTTCACTTCTTCCTCGGTTGTGTGTACTGTGTCCAGCACATGGTGGTGTGCCCCACCTCTCCGTCTTTCTGGAGCCCCTTCTGTCTCCTCTGTGAACACTTCTTTGAATCTCTTGTTGAGTTCCTCACATACTTCATGGTTATTTCTTGTTGTCTCTCCTCCTTCCTTCCTTAGCCTGATTACCTGGTAATTGACTGTTGTTTTCCTCCTGATGTGGCTGTATAACAGTTTCGGATCAGATTTCGCTTTCGCTGCTATGTCGTTTTCATATTATCGTTGGGCCTCCCTTCTTATCTGTGCATATTCGTTTCTGGCTCTCCGACTGCTCTCCTTATTCTCCTGGGTCCTTTGCCTTCTGTATTTCTTCCATTCCCTAGCACACTTGGTTTTTGCCTTCTTGCACCTTCGGGTGAACCATGGGCTCATCCTGGCTTTTTCATTATTCCTGTTTCCCTTGGGTACAAACCTCTCCTCAGCCTCCTTGCACATTGTTGCTACATATTCCATCATCTCATTAACTTGCTTCCCTGCCAGTTCTCTGTCCCACTGAACCTCTTTCAGGAAGTTCCTAATTCCCGTGTAGTCCCCTTTCTTGTAGTTTGGCTTCATTTGTCATGGCCTTCCTGCTTCCACCTCCACTTGTAGCTCTACTGTGTATTCGAAGCTCAAAACCACATGATCGCTAGCCCCAAGGGGTCTTTCAAATGTGATGTCCTCAATATCTGCACTACTCAAGGTGAATACTAAGTCCAGGCTTACTGGTTCGTCCTCTCCTCTCTCTCTTGTAGTGTCCCTTATGTGTTGGTACATGAAGTTTTCCAGTGCAAATATCTTGTTTACTGCTACAGCGAGTAATTGACCCCAGATGCAGTACCAGTATGTGACGTGGCTCGACGCTCCGTGCGGTCCTGTGTTGCAAAGTGTGGCTTAATAAAAGACAGTTCATCTCTTTCCTTAGCAAGACAATTAAGGAAAATCCTGCTTCCACTTTATTACCATAGTAAAGATAGTGGACATTGTTGTCTATGCTTAAGATAGCAAGAATCAAACATTCTGCTTTGCTTCATGGAGGAAGTGGCAAGGAAGCAAAAGTACTATGTCAGCTTTTTTTGTGCAAGGGGCAGTGACAGCATGGGGTGCTGTGGCGTCTTCAGATTACTTTTGACTCTACTGAGAGTGACACTGACTCCAGGATAACCAACAAAGAACGATCTGTACGTTAGTGTGAACAAAGTGTCTCATAAAACACAATAAACACTTAAGAGAAGTGTGATCAGCTTCTTTAGTGATAAGATTGTGAACAATAAAGACAAATCTTGTGGAACATAGTGTACCAGTGTGCGTATTCCTAGACTATGGAAGACGTGGACATCCAAGGACACTTCAGCTTCTATCAAGTCACCGATATCTGTCGAAGGTGTGAAGAACACCATAGCTCACGCTACAAGAGCAAGGTAGGTTACGAATTTCTTGTAGTACAGGGGAATGCGCAGTTCTTGAGTCGCAAGGAGTTTGTAATCAACCTATAGTCGGCAGTTTGGTGCGGACTTTTGAGTCCACTCAAGTAAGTTTGTCAGCCATCAGTGAATGAAATATGCTGACATAACACCCCCTAGGGGTAATTTATAATCTTACAAATTATAACTCTTTACAGCCCGCTGAGAGATGACTTCGACAGCTTCTCAAGACCTCGTCTGCAGGGGCAGCTGTGCAGGCGATGAGCTGTCTTTCTAAGTTACGTACAAACTCTTTAAACTTAGCTGGTAATGCCATTTCTCAACATATTGGTCCTTCGAACCAGATGACATAGTGATTATTGACAATGATGGTCCGAGGTCCCAATGGCCACTTGGAAAAATTGTGACCATATATCCTGATGCAAATGGAATCATCAGGACAGTTGATGTTTTGAGCAAAGGTGTAGTGAATAAGCGGACAATAAATAAACTAGCACCGTTTGAATTACACAGTGTTGAAAACAAAATTAGTGATTCTCCAGAAACCACACAGACTAAAACTGTTCAGAAAAGACAAGCAGCAGTGGTGGCGAGTGAGAAAATCAAATTAATGTTAAGTGATGAATAGTTCACCTGCAGCGAACCTCTGCCGCCCTCCAGTGTGGAGAAATTTTCTCCAGGAGGGGAGTATCAGCCCCCTTCAGCCCCTTTCAGCCCCTTTCAGCCCTGAGGGGCCCAGCCCTCTCAGAAGGGGCAAATATCTTGTTTACTGCTACAGTGAGTAATTGACCCCAGATGCAGTATCAGTATGTGACGTGGCTCGACGCTCCGTGCGGTCCTGTATTGCAAAGTGTAGCTTAAGTAAAGACAGTTCATCTCTTACCTTAGCAAGACAATTAAGGAAAATCCTGCTCCAACTTTATTACCATAGTAAAGATAGTGGACATTGTTGTCTATGCTTAAGACAGCAAGAATCAAACATTCTGCTTTGCTTCATGGAGGAAGTGGCAAGGAAGCAAAAGTACTATGTCAGCTTTTTTTGCTGTCTTAAGCGACTTTCACGCTACACAGTCGTTGACTTCCACGCTACACAGTCGTTGACTTCCACGCTACACAGTCGTTGACTTCCACGCTACACAGTCGTTGACTTCCACGCTACACAGTCGTTGACTTCCACGCTACACAGTCGTTGACTTCCACGCTACACAGTCGTTGACTTCGACGCTACACAGTCGTTGACTTCCACGCTACACAGTCGTTGACTTCCACGCTACACAGTCGTTGACTTCCACGCTACACAGTCGTTGACTTCCACGCTACACAGTCGTTGACTTCCATGCTACACAGTCGTTGACTTCCATGCTACACAGTCGTTGACTTCCACGCTACACAGTAGTTGACTTCCACGCTACACAGTCGTTGACTTCCATGCTACACAGTCGTTGACTTCCACGCTACACCGTCATTGACTTCCACGCTACACAGTCGTTGACTTCCATGCTACACAGTCGTTGACTTCCACGCTACAAAGTCATTGACTTCCACGCTACACAGTCATTAACTTCCACGCTACACAGTCGTTGACTTCCACGCTACACAGTCGTTGACTTCCACGCTACACAGTCGTTGACTTCCACGCTACAAAGTCATTGACTTCCACGCTACACAGTCATTAACTTCCACGCTACACAGTCGTTGACTTCCACGCTACACAGTCGTTGACTTCCTCGCTACACAGTCGTTGACATCCAAGCTACACAGTCATTGTCTTCCACGCTACACAGTCGTTGACTTCCACGCTACACAGTCGATGACTTCCTCGCTACATAGTCATTGACTTCCACGCTACACAGTCGTTGACTTCCACGCTACAAAGTCGTTGACTTCTACGCTACACAGTCGTTGACTTCCACGCTACACAGCTGCCTTATATTGACTACACTTCACACAACGGTATTATCTTCACTACAAATCACTTAACTGCCTTACTTACACTGCACTACGCATCACTACACTAGAGTTCACTACCAAATACCTAGTCGTCTCTACGATACACTTCAGTCAGCTACATTATCTTCACTAGAATACCAATCAATAACTACCTTATATTCACTACAGTGAACATCAGTCATCTACCTTATCTTCACTACACATCAATCATCTACCATGTATTCACAACATTAAACATCACACAACTATCTTATCTTCACTACACATCACTCAACTACATTATCTTCACTACAATATACATCACTCAACTACATTATCTACACTACAATACACATCACTCAACTACATTATCTACACTGCAGTACACATCACTCAACTTCATTATCTACACTACAATACAGATCACTCAACTACATTATCTACACTACAATACACATCACTCAACTACATTATCTACCCTACAATACACATCACTCAACTACATTATCTACACTGCAGTACACATCACTCAACTACATTATCTACACTGCAGTACACATCACTCAACTACATTATCTACACTACAATACACATCACTCAAGTACATTATCTACACTACAATACACATCACTCAACTACATTATCTACACTGCAGTACACATCACTCAACTACATTATCTACACTGCAGTACACATCACTCAACTACATTATCTACACTACAATACACATCACTCAACTACATTATCTACACTGCAGTACACATCACTCAACTACATTATCTACACTGCAGTACACATCACTCAACTACATTATCTACACTACAATACACATCACTCAACTATATTATCTTTCACTGTGCTACTCAATACTTTTTTATTTATTTATTTTTTATTCATTTATTTAGAAATTTAGCATACAAACAGAGGTACAAAAAATACAGGTAAGAGCAGCATGCCAAAGCCACTTATATGCATAGCATTACGGGCTGGCTTAAAATTAACTTAAGATTAACTAAGCAATGATGAAATCAGTGATAAGACATTATTGTAAACAGATAACTATAAAATACAAATGAGTATTACAAAGACAGGTCATATGGTTGCATGCATTGCTGTTCATTCAGTAGAATGGAGTATTCTGTTAGGTAGTGTATTTAAAAAAAATAACAAAGTTAGGTTTAACATTTGTGTGATATAATTGTGAGTAACATTTAGGATATACAATTTATATGGTTCAGTTATTCAGTATTTATTTGGTTTTGTGGGAGTAAGTGAACTTTGAGAAGAGACTTGAATTTATAAACAGGTAGTGTTTCTTTTATATATACAGGTAATGAATTCCAGATTTTAGGGCCTTTTATGTGCATTGAGTTTTTGCATAGCGTGAGATGGACACGAGGAACATCAAAGAGTGATCTGTGCCTTGTATTATGGTCATGTGTTCTGTTGAGGTTGGTAAGGAGATGTTTGAGGGGAGGGTTAATATCAGAGTTAAGTGTTCTATGTATGTAATAGGTGCAATAATAAGTATGGATGTTTTGTATGGTGAGTAGGTTGAGTGTTTTGAATATTGGTGGAGTGTGCTGCCTGTAGTGAGAATTTGTTATCATTCTAACTGCAGCCTTTTGTTGGGTAATTAGTGGTCTGAGATGGTTAATTGTTGTTGAGCCCCATGCACAAATTCCATAGGTGAGATAGGGGTAAATAAGAGAGTGATAAAAGGCCAGGAGGGCTGACTGTGGAACATAGTACCGTATCTTCGATAGTATGCCTACAGTCTTGGAAATTTTCTTTGAAATTTGTTGTATATGTGTATGAAAGTTGAGTCTATTATCGAGGTGGATTCCTAAGAATTTTCCCTCTGTTAGCTTTGTGATAGGTGATCCGTTTATCGTTATGTTAAGAGGTACATCTGTAGCTCTGCTACCAAACTGAATGAAGTAGGTTTTGTCAATGTTTAGTGTAAGTTTGTTAGTCCTCATCCAGGTAGATATTTTCTGTAGTTCGGTGTTTACAGTATTGGCTAGCGTGACTGGGCTTGGGTGAGAGAAGACGTAAGTGGTGTCATCTGCAAAAAGTGTGGGTTTGAGTAATTGCGAAGCATTTGGTAGGTCATTTATGTATAGGAGAAAGAGAAGAGGGCCAAGGACACTTCCCTGTGGGACACCAACTGTAATTGGTTGTGCGGAAGAGCTTGCCCCATTAGCGTACACATATTGGCTTCTGTTGCTGAGGTAAGACTTGAGGTAGTTGAGGGAGTGCCCTCTAATACCATAGTGTGACAATTTTACGTGGAGCAAGTCATGGTCAACTGTATCAAAAGCTTTACGTAAGTCAATGAAGATCCCCAGTGGGACTTCTTTTTTCTCTATTGCAGTGTATATATGTTCTAGCATGTGTATAATAGCATCATTAGTATTTTTATTAGGTCTGAATCCAAATTGGCAGGGGTTGAGAATGTTATGGGAGATGAGGAAGGAGTAGATTCGTTTATGAATTAATTTTTCGAAGATTTTTGTGTAAATTGGATATTGGCCTATAGTTATTAAACTCTGTTTGGTCTCCTCCTTTATGGATCGGGGTGACCCTTGCTATTTTGAGAACTGTAGGGAAGGTGGAGGATTCAGTGGATTTGTTAAAGAGTGTTGCAATGATTGGTGATAGTACTTGTGACGCTTTTTTGTATATAAAGGGTGGTAAGGTATTTAAATCTCCTGCCTTGTTTTTCAGTGCGTTGATAATAAGGGAGACTTCGTATGGGTTAGTCGGAGCTAGGAACAGTGTGTTCGGGTAGTTGCCAGTGAGGTAGTCATTTGGTGGGGTATCTGAGCTTGGGATATTATTGGCAAGGTTTTGACCTATAGTGGAGAAGAAATCATTGAGTCTGTTTGCTGTTTCTGCTGGTGGGAGTTGGGGTTCATCTGATTTTGTTAATTTTATTTCGCTATGTCGTGATATCTTTTTTGTTCCCAGAATTTCTGATAGGGTCTTCCAGGTCTTTTTTATATCACCTCGTAAGTTGGATAATCTGTTCTCATAATACAATTTTTTTGCCCTTCTTATCAGGCTGGTTAGGATTGACGAGTAACGTTTTGTTTGGTCTCTGGTTATGTGACCCATTCTGTACTGTTTTTCACATCGGTGTTTTGTATTTATGGATTTGAGAATGCTGGGTGTTAGCCAGGGACTGTTCAGTCTCTTAGCTGTCATCTGTTTAGTTTTTTTAGGGCAGTGCTTGTTATAAAGGTATTGGGTCTTTTTTAGAAAATTATTAAAACATTCGTCAATATCTGAAACATCCAATCTTCACTACTGTCAAGTGTCCAATCTTCACTACTGTCAAGTGTCCAATCTTCACTACTGTCAAGTGTCCAAACTTCACTACTCTCAAGTGTCCAATCTTCACTACTGACAAGTGTCCAATCTTCATTGCTGTCTAGTGTCCAATCTTCACTTCTGTCTATTGTCCAATCTTCACTAATGTCAAGTGTTCAATCTTCACTACTGTCAAGTGTCCAATCTTCACTACTGTCAAGTGTCCAATCTTCACTAGTGTCAAGTGTCCAAACTTCACAACTGTAGACAGCCTGTACTGTCAGAACACACAGCCTAGCCGTCTGTTCTGACTAGTTCATATTTCACGGCATATATGTGCTGCCCTCTGTAGGCTCACCCAGGTCAGTGGGAGGCTGGGCTCATTCGCTCTCATTCCTAGGCCGACCCACTTGATAGACACAAGTGCTTCCCCTCCACGGACTGGCTTGGGTCACTCCATCACACTGCCCGTTGTGTTCTCACTCCTATCCAATTAAAGCCAAACTAGTCCACGGCCGTATCATTGCTACCTACGCTACCTTCATCGGCACTAAACCGCTGTTCAGCAGCAAGAACAGCAATAACAGTTGTGACAGCGGAGTCAACGGCATTGTGAGCCTGCTCGGGATGGAGGGGTCGACGTCAGTCAACATCATCTGTCGTCATCCAATGCACCTGCTGGCCTAAAGAGTTATCTGTTACTCCCAGCGTCTTGACGGGGCCTGAGATAGATCTTCATCCTAGATTTTTCCCACAAAATCTGGACATAGGCGCCACAGCATCATCTCCAGCCTTAGCAGTCACGTGTTCACCTCTTCACCCTCTCTACAGCCCTTCAACACTCTCCAGCACCATTCTCCTGCCTCCTACAGCGTCCCTTCGCCCTTCTCAGCTACAAGAAGTAGAGGTGAGGTCGTTTAGTGTGTTGGCTTCGTGTGGCTCCACGCATGACCACAAGGCAGCTCTGGGGTTGGTTGATACCCTAGTCAGTGTGTAAACACACCAGCCTCCTCTACAGCCTTCTCTGCTACGCAACTACGTCCATCTCGCCGTCCGTGTGCGTTGTGTTCTTCCCAGTTTCCTCCAAGAAGTTCTACCTGGCTTAACCACGTGGGAACCCAGTTGGCCTAGCCCCTAAGCCAGCTTAGTTCAGCCCCCACGCCGTCTACAGCAGCTCGTGACTCATCATTGTGTCTACAACTACTCAGCGTCTACGTATCTCCAGCAGTGCAGTTTTTTTTGTTGATAAATTAGACACATATGCAACTCTTGGGTATCTTTATTGAGGAAACGTTTCGACACACAGTGGCTTCATCAGTCCATACGAAGAAGAAACTTGAAGAACAGGAGGAAAATGAGGTAATCAGTCCCTCAACCTTGAGTCGATGTGATCAGTCCATCAATCTTGAATAGAATACGGCATATCAGCGGAGAAGCAGCTTATAAACTGTATGGCAGGAGAGGTGCAGCAGTCATAGGTCATGTCACATCTGTTCAATGTGGAAGTAGGTCGTGCCCAAGAATTAGTCAAGCGAAGAATTCCTAAGTATTAAGATTGATGGACTGAACACATCGACTCAAGGTTGAGGGACTGATTACCTCATTCTCCTCCTGTTCTTCAAGTTTCTCCTTCGTATGGACTGATGAAGCCACTGTGTGGCGAAACGTTTCCTCAATAAAGATACCCAAGAGTTGCATATGTGTCTAATTTATCAACATGTCGGTTCACTGAACCATTCATCTACAAAGTTTTTTTTGTGTTGCCCAGTTAATTTTGTTTTCTTTCCCTTGCTGTTACATCCCCAGTCCATCACCAGTTTTGTTTTCCCCAGTGATTTGTTACAGTAAAACCTCCTCGTCCCAGTTCATAGTTTCACCTAAGTTTGTTTTTAGCACGTTCGAGTAGTGCAGTAAATGTTTTGTTCTCCGTGTGCTGAACGCAGTCAGTCAGCGCGTCCAGACACGCTTACCAGTGTAAACAAACCATGCACAGCTGTGGCTCAATCCGAGTTAGCCACGTTCTTCTAATATCTTATACCTTCACAGAGTTCCCCGGCCTTTTCTGTTCTTCCCAAGTCCATTCTGATAATTTTTCCTATGACATTGAAGCCCCATAGCAGCGTACAAATGCTACGAGGCGTGTAGTGTTACTAGAGCATCACAGAAAGTTTCAGGACCTGCAGCACCCAGTACCTTCGTCCATCTCCTGCACTCAAAGTTAAGTAAACAGTGACTTACCTAGCATTTCCTAATTTTTTGTGACATTATTTAACTGTCCTGCACCAATACAGTTACAGTTACTAAAGCCATACTTCAGTAAATTGTTCAGTGTCATCAGTGCACATTTTGCCACTTACCTACAGCTTCTTAAATTTTGTACATTTATTTTGCACTCCTACATTATAAATTCCAGTATTTTATTCTGCATCATGCACCTCAGTTGTTATTGATTTAAATTGTTCAGTGTTAACCATTTATACAATTTACCTCTCACATACAGTTTGCAAGTAATTCCTGTGTGCTGTTATTTTTGTTAGTTGCACCTGCAAGTTAGCCACAGATTGTTGACAACCCTGCACTGTTTTGTTTGTTAGTGTTTTTTTCTTTTATAAGTGTAATCTTCAAGTACTTAAGTATTAGTTTATTCTACCTGCAGTGATACAATCTGTGCCTAGCCCATTACACTTTTCTCCTGTTTCCCCATTTATTTGCTCTACATATATTCTATGTTTTATCTGTGAATATTCACCAATGTGCATTACATTCTGCTATTTTGTATACCCAAGACATTGAGTGCATTTTTGGGAACCTGCTTATTTACCATTAATTACCAAAATTACTTGTGAAGTTCATTAATTTTGACCTTGAGATTGTGTAATTTTTGTTTTGCCAGTGTACATCTTGGAAATAAATGGTATAAAATACCGACACAATGGAAATATAAACACAGATGCAGTATAATGTGATCCTTTATTGACAACGTTTCACCCACACAGTGGGCTTTCTCAAGTCACACACGGATCTACCTGGGGTTGGAAGGTACGAGAGTATTTATAGTCATGTTGAGGTCAGGTGGAGAATGCTGCAGCTGATGATCTACCGGGTGGGGTTATAGAGTCTTGGGTAGCTTGGCAGGGGTATTGGACAAGTTTTGAGTAGACCTTCTGCAGTGTTCTATGTTCTTATGTGGGATAGCGATGAAGAAGTTTCTTGGCGAGTGGTTCAGCTATGTTATAGAAGCCATTGTTCTGGTTGAAATTGTTGGTTGTAGAGATGAGCGATGATTCCAGGATTCTTCTGTATTGAGTGTTGTCTTCTGTGGCTATAAGTCTTGAGTTTCTGTAGTTAACTAAATGGTTGTGTGAATTGCGATGTTGTACACAGGCATTCCTTGTATCGTCAGTCCTGCTTGCATATTGGTGTTCTGAAATACGTGTTTGGAGGTCTCTTGATGTTTCGCCCACATATAATTTGTTGCAGTCATTACAAGGGATTATGTATACCCCTGCAGAGGATGGAGGCTTGTCCTGTCTACTACTGGTGATGTAACATCGAGGTATGACTGGGGAGCTGCGTGTTGAGATGGCTGCTGAGATGATGCCAAAAACTACAGACACAATGACTCCGACTTCCAAAAAGGCTATCTTCAAGGCATCATCTCAGCAGCCATCTCAACACGCAGCTCCCCAGTCATACCTCGACGTTACATCAATGCACTCAAAGGTTTAGCAGAAGACACGACCATCAGGGTCACCACCGCTGATAAAGGAGGTGGTGTTGTTATCATGAACACTGACGATTACAGGAACAAAATGCTCAATCTACTTAATGACCCAGATACCTACAAACCTCTCACAACTAACCAAGTGGACAACCTTACTAAAACTTTTCTTCAAAGGACTCGCCGCATTCTGATGGGCTCAGAACAAGGGAAGAAACTTCTGCACACCATGCCCAGCAACCCCAGACCTGCCAGAATGTACGGCCTGCCAAAGACTCACAAGCCTGGTATCCCACTGAGGCCCATATCCTCTGGAATAGGCAGTGCTCCCCACCAGCTCTCAGGAATTCTCGCAAAACACCTCTCTAAACTCTTGGGCACTATCAGTCCAGCACATCTCAAACACTCGGGTGATCTTCTCAATCGCATTCGCAACATCAACATCAGGAACAAGAAACTTTCCAGCCTTGACGTGACTTCCCTATTCACCAAAGTACCTACTACACAAGCCAGGAAAATTGATGATTCACTTGATCTTCCCATTCCAGCCAGCGATTTCATCGACCTTGTTGAACTATGTGTTGGCTTTACGTGTTTCTCTTTCGAAAATCACCTCTTTCAGCAGACTTTTGGACTACCCATGGGTTCGCCACTCAGTGCAGTCCTGGCGAACCTATACATGGAACATCTAGAAGCCGAACGTTTCTCCACCATTATTCCTTCGTCTGTCACCTGGCTCCGTTATGTTGACGACATTCTCCTCATAACTCCTAAATGCTTCAACGTTCAAGCTCTCCAAGACAAGCTCAACCAGGTCGAGCCTTCAATCCAGTTCACACTTGAAGAAGAAGTCGACAACACTCTTCCTTTCCTTGATGTTCTGCTCTGCAAAGCTGACAACGAACTTCGTTTTAAAGTCTATCGAAAACCCACCAACCAAAACGATCTTCTCCACTTCTACTCTCACCACGACACCAAAACCAAACGTGGTGTAATTATAGGCTTCTTCCTACGTGCACTCAGAATCTGCAGCAATGAGTTCCTTGAGGAAGAGTGCACTATAATTGAACAAGTATTTTCTAAACTCCACTATCCTCGTCACTTCATCAGAGATTGCAGACGGCGGGCATTAAACATCTTCAACACACCCAGAGAAGACACTGCCGAGAAGAGATACATAGTCCTCCCAACCAACTCCATTGCCAAACATGTTTCCAACATCTTTGCCAAAACATCATTCCAAGTATCTACCTCCACAACCACGACCATCAAGGACATCACCAGTAGTAGACAGGACAAGCCTCCATCCTCTGCAGGGGTATACATAATCCCTTGTAATGACTGCAACAAATTATATGTGGGCGAAACATCAAGAGACCTCCAAACACGTATTTCAGAACACCAATATGCAAGCAGGACTGACGATACAAGGAATGCCTGTGTACAACATCGCAATTCACACAACCATTTAGTTAACTACAGAAACTCAAGACTTATAGCCACAGAAGACAACACTCAATACAGAAGAATCCTGGAATCATCGCTCATCTCTACAACCAACAGTTTCAACCAGAACAATGGCTTCTATAACATAGCTGAACCACTCGCCAAGAAACTTCCTCATCGCTATCCCACATAAGAACACAGAACACTGCAGAAGGTCTACTCAAAACTTGTCCAATACCCCTGCCAAGCTACCCAAGACTCTATAACCCCACTCGGCAGATCATCAGCTGCAGCATTCTCCACCTGACCTCAACATGACTATAAATACTCTCGAACCTTCCAACCCCAGGTAGATCCGTGTGTGACTTGAGAAAGCACACTGTGTGGGTGAAACGTTGTCAATAAAGGATCACATTATACTGCATTTGTGTTTATATTTCCAGTGTACATCTTGCTAACACCAGTGTACACCCTGCTAACACCAGTGTACACCCTGCTAACACCAGTGTACACCTTGCTAACACCAGTGTACACCCTGCTAACACCAGTGTACACCCTGCTAACACCAGTGTACACCCTGCTAACACCAGTGTACACCCTGCTAACACCAGTGTACACTCTGCTAACACCAGTGTACACCCTGCTAACACCAGTGTACACCCTGCTAACACCAGTGTACACCCTGCTAACACCAGTGTACACCCTGCTAACACCAGTGTACACCCTGCTAACACCAGTGTACACCCTGCTAACACCAGTATACACCCTGCTAACACCAGTGTACACCCTGCTAACACCAGTGTACACCCTGCTAACACCAGTGTACACCTTGCTAACACCAGTGTACACCCTGCTAACACCAGTGTACACCCTGCTAACACCAGTGTACACCCTGCTAACACCAGTGTACACACTGCTAACACCAGTGTACACCCTGCTAACACCAGTATACACCCTGCTAACACCAGTGTACACCCTGCTAACACCAGTGTACACCTTGCTAACACCAGTGTACACCCTGCTAACACCAGTGTACACCCTGCTAACACCAGTGTACACCCTGCTAACACCAGTGTACACCTTGCTAACACCAGTGTACACCCTGCTAACACCAGTGTACACCCTGCTAACACCAGTGTACACCCTGCTAACACCAGTGTACACCCTGCTAACACCAGTGTACACCCTGCTAACACCAGTGTACACCCTGCTAACACCAGTGTACACCCTGCTAACACCAGTGTACACCCTGCTAACACCAGTGTACACCCTGCTAACACCAGTGTACACCCTGCTAACACCAGTGTACACCCTGCTAACACCAGTGTACACCCTGCTAACACCAGTGTACACCCTGCTAACACCAGTGTACACCCTGCTAACACCAGTGTACACCCTGCTAACACCAGTGTACACCCTGCTAACACCAGTGTACACCCTGCTAACACCAGCTAACCTTTGCCCTATTATTGAATTTAATAATTTGCATTTTTATTAATTTTATTTTATGTGCAATATAGCATTTCTTGATACAGTGTATTTTTTTTTTCTGTGATTTTTGGCACTATCCCATACTCTGATATCTTTGCTGTGCCAACTTCCCTTTGTGCAAGTGAATTACTTTTTTTTTGCATTCCAATTTGCAACTGCCAGCACCTGCAATCTTTTTAAACTGTGCTTGCAGCACAGTTTAAAAAGTTGTGTAGTTTAAAGTGTGGTGTAGTACCGGATTTATTTTAAATTTTGTGCAATTTTTGCTACCAGTGTTTACAGTTCAACTACTTTTCATAAATTTTGTTGCCAGTCTCCTGGTGAAATTACTGACCACCCTTAGCATCATTTCGTGCACTTCCCTGTAGTTCATTCACTTGCGTACATCTCTTATTTTGTGCTTCAGAGTGTACCACTATTTTTTTGTTGTTCTAGTTTTGCTCAAATTATTTCCATCACTAAGCAGTTTACCTAGTACCGTGGTTCTGAGTTCTCTCTGACTCTGTGTTGAATTGTAGCCAGTGCATACCATTTCTTGCTCTGACCTGTTTACCCTCTTCGTAACCTGCTTGCGTTTGAACAATTGACGTCATGACTAAGACACACAGTGGCCGTACCGTTAGTCCAGATTCTGCTGGTGCTAGCAATGGTGCCTCAGCCAGCGTGATCACGCAGCAGGGCATCGAAGCTCCCGTGACAGTTGGTCAAGTTGTGGCTCAAGCCTCGACCACCAGTGGGCTGGCTAATCGTCCATACCCGACCCTTCTTTTTGACGGTCGTTCAAATAGGTTAGAGCCATGGCTGCAGTCAGTCGAGACGACTGTTAAGGCCCAATTTGATAGTCCAATGGACTCACAGTACATTCGTGCTGCTGTTGCAGCAGTGGATCTCACTCGGGATGATATAGGTGCCTTTGTGCAGCTCAATCGCGTTTGTGAGATTCAGTCTTGGGATGAGCTTAAGGAGGAATTTAGGCATTATTTTCGGCGTAGTCGCCAACGCCATTACATTGAGATCGTTACCAGTGTCTTGGCAGAAAGTCAATACCGGCACGAAAGCCCCCTGGCTTGCATTTGCCGGTTTGAGCAAGCCGCCAAAGATTTTACTAATGTCATCCACTCCACTAAGTGGGTGAATGGTGACGACTGTATTAAAGCTAAAGATATCATCCCCATGCTGGCTGTAGGCATCATGCGGAGGGATGCCCCCCTAACCTCCGGGGTGGCATTGATGCGCTAGGACTCAGCCCTTAGCATGACGTCCTGGGTGTATATGATGCCATTGACGCGATCAAGCCGCCTGCCGAGCAAGGCAAGGTTTGTCGCTTTGCGGATGATCCTAAACCCATCCTTCCGGCGCCGTCCACAGTGACCCCACGGGTGCAGCCAGAAGTCACTTTTGCCGCTGCTCTCAGACAGCCACCCCACAAAGTTTCTAACCCCAGTCCCACTAACACTCGCCCAAGTAAAAATATTGACCACAGTAACAACAGTCAGTCTCATACAAAAAAGCAGTCATCAACTTCCTGGACCAAGGCAAAACGTCGCCAGCAAACACCACCTCCAACCTCACCTGCTAAGCGCGTAGTGACTTGTTTCAGCTGTGGCAAACGCGGGCACTACCGATCGGAGTGTTACAAACCTAAGTCCTCGCAAGGTTACCGTCACCGTCCCCATGCTCAGTATCAAAGTAACCGTCACCGTCCCCATGCTCAGTCTCGCGAGGGAGTCTGTATGTACCATAATACTTCCAGTCATACCTCCATTGAGTGTAACAAGCTGCGAAGTATGCTGTCAGCTGAGTGGAGCAAGCAGTCGTCGCGCAATGCACGTGCTAGTAGAAGCCCTTCCACTAGTTCGGGGGAAGAGGCGCGTCCGAGAAACCAGCGAAAGACATAGTAACCCTGTCGGAGTCTCTGTATTCTGTCCCTGTCCACAATGCATTCGCCGTCCTGGGCAGTGATACGCTTGCCGACAGTGAGGAAACAGAGTGTCTTGACGTTGTTGCCAAGACTCATACCGTACCTTCCAGGTCGAGCCTCGTCAACAAGCACCGAGCCTCAAGCAGCTGTGACTCCGGGGATTTCGTCGGCCTGTCATGCCTTCATGTTCGGTATGACAACCCGTGTGGACCGCTCGTCGAGTCCACTGTCCACCATAAGCGTGTCCAGCTTTTCCTAGATACAGGTTCGGTGGTTAACATTGTCCACTCCACTCTTTTCCGAGACATTGGCCTTCACGCGGCCATGTTGACAGAGCCGTCTGTCATTCAGACCTTGAGAGGAGTCTCAGGTAATCCACTGACGGTTCGTGGTCGTACAACGTTAGAATTTGCAGTCCAGGGTCACAAGCTGTCCACAAAATTCTTAGTCGTAGATAGTATTGTTTTCCCTGGTGACCTGCTCATAGGGTTCAAAACCATGGCAGACCTTAGGATCCGCTTAGATCCAGCTGAGTGGAAAGCAGAATTCAATGGAGTGGATGTGCCCTTCTGGGGCGTGCGCTTAGGATCCACTACGTGCTACTCTGTCTCAGAGTATGCACAGTGCCTGGAATCGTTGGAAACCGGTGGTTTCCGTAGCACATTCTCCCCGGGGTCGGTCTCTTGTCCTGATCGACCTCGTAGTAGAGCTCGTTGCCCGTCACCTCCTGGCCATCAGCGCTTAGTTACCAGTGAAACCCAGTCTTGGGACGCCCAGTCTAACCTTCACTCTAACTCTGACGCTGTTGTAGAGAACAGCAGTTGTCAAGCCGCAGTATCCCTGTCGGCAGGCGACTGTCTAACTCGTGTCATGGCATCAGCAAGCAGAGTTACTGCTTGTACAAAGTATGACGTCACTTTGTCAGCTAACTCGCTCACTCCTGTTACGGTGTACGTGAGCAGAGCTTTTGAAGGAGACCATGTGCTGGTTGACAACGACACGTGCCGAGTCAAGGGCCTCTCCCTTGAACCATCCTTGCACACAGTGCAACGTGGTACGTTGCAAGTCCTTGTTGTCAACATGCACAGTCGAGAATTTCCCCTGCGGAACAATACCTCACTTGTCGACCTTGTCAGATTCCCTCTCCCGGTGAGAGTGGAGGGTGAAGCCCCAGCTGACTTTCTCGTGAGTGCAGTTCTCCCAGGCGAGTCTGCTGCTGACTCTTCCAACACCCGGCCAGTGCAGGAAGATGATCTAGCTTTGACAGACTATCCTGAAGAGGTCCCAAAACTTCTCCAGGTTCTCAATCGTGCACGTTCTGCAGTCGCACTAGATGGTGAGTCGATGGGTTTGACCCCACTGATCTCTCACCGTATTCCACTTGACAAAGGTACTAAACTCATTTATGTACCTGTGTATCGCCTGCCACATGTGCAAAGAGTCTTCGCCGAAGAACTCATTACACGGATGCTCCGTGATGGAGTTATTGAGGAGTCCACTTCCCCGTGGAATGCTCCCCTTATTCTGGTCCCCAAGAAAGATGGAACCTGGCGCCCTGCTATCCATTATAGGAAACTGAATGCATGTACGATCCCAGACCGCTTTCCGTTGCCAGTTCTGAATGACCTGTTGCAGAACATCGGCGATAATAAGGTCTTTTCAACTCTTGATCTTCTTCAAGGGCTCTGGCAGATCCCCCTCGATGATGAGAGCAAAGAGTTGACAGCTTTCTCTACGCCAACTGGTCATTACCAGTTCAGGAGGATGCCTTTCGGCTTGTGCGGAAGCCCAATCACGTTTAGTCACTTGATGACGACAATTTTCCGTACCCTCCTAGGTGGCACGCTCATGGTCTACCTAGATGATCTCATAGTCATGTCGCAAGATGTCCCGACACATCTCGATAAACTTGACAGGGTATTGGACAGGCTAGCTCAGGCAAACCTTAAGGTAAAGCTCTCCAAATGTCATTTCCTCCAGAAGGAAATAAAATTTCTGGGTCACGTAGTGACTCAGAATGGCATAAAGATGGACGAGTCTAAAATCTCGGCCGTGCAGAAATTCCCCAGACCCATGACGGCGGATGCAGTCCGGTCTTTCATAGGCCTGGCGGGTTTCTACCGCACCTTTATTGCAGGTTTCTCCACCATTGCTGCACCCCTGACACGCTTACTCAAGAAGGATGCCCCTTTTGAGTGGACGTGTGATCAGGAATGAGCTTTTGTCATTCTTAAGAACAAGTTAACATCAGCCCCAACCCTTAGATTCCCTGATTTCACCAGGGCATTTACCTTGACGACTGATGCCAGCAAAGTTGGCATCGGTGCAGTCTTGTCACAGGAATCTAATGGTAAGCAACAGCCTATTGCCTATGCCAGCCGTGTCCTTACTAAAGCGGCAGTCAATTATTCAGTGACAGAGCTAGAAGCTTTAGCCATTGTATGGGCCTTGAGTTATTTTCGGGATATCATCTATCATTATCCTATCAAGATTTATACAGATCATTTACCCTTATTGGCCCTTTTTGCGAATAAGAACCTCTCTGGAAAGCATGCTCGGTGGTCGCTCACGTTCAATGACTACATCCCTGAAATTTGCTATGTCCCAGGTAAGCAAAATGTTGTAGCTGATGCCCTGTCGAGGCATATAGCATTCGTTAGTGTCGGCAACTCGTTCTCTGTTGAGGATCTCGAGAGAGCTCAACGACAGGACCCTGTGTGGTCTCCAGTCCTTCGTTTCCTGACCAAGGAGGACGTTGACTTACTGGTCAAGTCTCCCGTTCCACTGAAGGATTTGGTGGTCAACCAAGGAGTACTGTGCCGTGTTGCACAGCTGGTGGACCCCGGCAGAACCATATACCAACTGGTGATACCGGAGTCCATGATACCAGCTACTCTTAGGTTGATCCACGATGTCCCAGGTGTAGCGCACCCCGGGAAGGACCGCAGTATCAAACAGGCACGAATGAAATATTTCTGGCCTAAGATGGCTGCAGACATTGCCAAGCATGTACACCAGTGTGTTGTTTGCCTACAGCACAAGGGTACCATTACAGGTCCTAACCCCATTTTAAAGTATCCCATTACAAAGGAGCCCTGGGAGAGAACTTCTGTCGACCTGTTGACGAACTTCTCGACCTCGGAGAAGGGAAATAAGCACCTGCTTGTAATGGTAGATAACTTGACGCGGTACAGTGAATTAGTACCCATTCCTGATAAAACTGCCGAAACGGTCGCTAGTGCTTTCCGTGAGCATGTTGTTCTTCGTCATACTTGCCCACGTGTCCTTCTGTCAGACAATGGGTATGAGTTTATAAATGGCATAATGCAGGATCTTTGCCCCAGATTTATTTGGGTGGACAACATCATGTAATTATGTAAATACTTTTAGAAGGGTACCCAGAGTGTAATGAATTCCATGGATATAGTATTATTGTAAGTATGTGCACCCAGTGTTTTTATAAAATAAAAAAACCTGTATTACAGTCAGGGCAGTGCTGCCCTCTGAGTCACATGTCACACCTTAGGAAATGCTACTGTCAGTCATTGTTTGCAGATGTGAGGGTGCAACAACGTTTGTAGACGAGTGGTCAACTGATGTTCAGCCCTGCAGACAACCTGCATATAGAAGATTTTAGTTCCAGTGCTGACGTCTCCGGAATCTCTCCTCAACGAATCAGTGCGGGCAAACCAGTTTTCTCTTCCCCTGGATGGTAGTTTTTTTTTGCCTGTTGCATTGTTATGTCCATTTTTGATTTACAAGTGAGCGAAAGCCAGTCCCTCTCTGGGGTAGCTAGTGTAAGTAATTCCTATATACCTACTGGCCCACCAGTATTGTCACGTCGGGACGACGCGAGGTGCATGGCCGAGCAAATGTAGACAGCCTGTACTGTCAGAACACACAGCCTAGCCGTCTGTTCTGACTAGTTCATATTTTGCGGCATTTAAGTGCTGCCCTCTGTAGGGTCACCCAGGTCAGTGGGAGGCTGAGCCCATTCGCTCTCACTCCTAGGCCGACCGACTTGACAGACACAAGTGCTCCCCCTCCACGGACTGGCTTGCAGTCACTCCCTCACACAGCCCGTTGTGTACTCACTCCTATCCAAATAAAGCCAAACTAGTCCACAGCCGTATCATTGCTACCTACGATACCTTCATCGGCACTAAATCGCTGTTCAGCAGCAAGAACAGCAATAACACTACTGTCAAGTGTCCAATCTGCACTACTGTCAAGTCCCCAATCTTCACTACTGTCAAGCATCCATTCTTCACTACTGCCAAGTGTCCAATCTTCACTACATTCATGTGCCCAATCTTAACTACTGTCAAGTGCCCAATCTTCAATACTGTCAAGTGTCCAAGCTTTACTACTGTCAAGTGTCCAATTTTCACTACTGCAAGTGTCCAATCTTCACTACTGTCAATTGTCCAATCTTCACTGCTGTCAAGTGTCTAATCTTCTCTACTGTCAAGTGTCCAATCTTCACTGCTGTGAAGTGTTCAATCTTCACTTCTGCCAAGCGTCCAATCTTCACTGCTGTAAAGTGTCCAATCATCACTTCTGTCAAGTGTCCAATCTTCACTACACTCATGTGTCCAATCTTCACTACTGTCAAGTGTCCATTCTTCACTACTGTCAAGTGTCCAATCTTCACTACTGTCAAGTGTCCAATCTTCACTACTGTCAAGTGTCCAACCTTCACTACTGTCAAGTGTCTAATCTTCACTACATTCATGTGTCCAATCTTCACTAATGCCAAGTGTCCAATCTTCACTACTCTCAAGTGTCCAATCTTCACTACTGTCAAGTGTCCAATCTTCACTACTGTCAAGTGTCCAATCTTCACTTCTGTCAAGTGTCCAATCTTCACTACTGACAAGTGTCCAATCTTCTCTACTGTCAAGTGTCCAATATTCACTACTGTCAAGTGTCCAATCTTCACTACTGTCAAGTGTCCAATCTTCACTACTGTCAAGAGTCCAATCATCACTACTGTCAAGTGTCTAATCTTCACTACTGTCAAGTGCCTAATCTTCACTACTGTCACTTGTCCAATCTTCACTACAGTCAAGTGTCCAATCTTCTCTACTGTCAAGTGTTATAACTGTTCTTACTGCTGAACAACGGTTTAGTGCTGATGAAGGTAGCGTAGGTAGCAATGATACGGCCGTGGACTAGTTTGGCTTTAATTGGATAGGAGTGAGTACACAATGGGCAGTGTGATGGAGTGACCGTTAGCCAGTCCGTGGAGGGGCACTTGTGTCTATCAAGTCGGTTGGCCTAGGAGTGAGAGAGGGTGGGCTGTGCCTCCCACTGACCTAGGTGAGCCTACAGAGGGCAGCACCTGAATGCCGCGAAATATGAACTAGTCAGAGCAGACGGCTAGGCTGTGTGCTCTGACAGTACAGGCTGTCTACATTTGCTCAGCCACGCACCTCGCGTCGTCCCGACGCGACAATACTGGTGGGCCCATAGGTATAAAGGAATTACACTAGCTACCCCAGAGAGGGACTGGCTTTCACTCACTAGTAAATAAAAAAAGGACATAAAAATGCAACAGGCAAAAAAAAACTCTCCCATCCAGGGGAAGAGAAAACTGGTTTGCCCGCGCTGTTTCATCGAGTAGAGAGCCCGGAGACATCAGCACTGGAACTAAAATCTTCTATATACAGGTTGTCCGCAGGGCTGAACATCAGTTGACCACTCGTCTACTAACGTTGTTGCACCCTCATATCTGCAAACAATGGATGACAGTAGCATTTCCTAAGGTGTGACATGTAACTCAGAGGGCAGCACTGCCCTGACCGTAATACGGCTTTCTTTTTTTTGTATAAAAACACTGGGTGCACATAACTACAATAATACTATATCCATGGAATTCATTACGCTCTGGGTACCCTTCTAAAAGTATTTACATAATTACATGATGTCCACCCTGACTCCATTATCGACTAGCTATACAATGTGTGCGCATTTATACCCATTTCTGCAAGCAAACAATTAGCATAACTAGCGTAGGAGTCAGACAAGTCAGTAGGTACGTCAATGTCACAGAAATGTACTGTTGTCCTGGGTCGCAGGCCATAGGTATGGAGCCTTACTGGGCCGTCTTCCGTAACAGTAGTAGTGGGAGAAGGGATAGACGGGTTGTCCCTAGCATTGGTCTGATTGTGGCGTTGCGACGCACGCGACTCCAGCTCTGCTTCGGCCTGCACATGGTCCACATACTTCATGTGATCAAGGTGGGCTTCCTTAATGGTTCCCGTAGCAATCTCCCTCACCTCGAACTTATTGCCACGGAGCTGTCGTAGGACACGGTAAGGACCCACGAATTTTTCGACAAGTTTGTGCATACCTGGGGTCTGTGCTGGGTTGAGCAACATAACTTTGCAACCTGGTTCCACTTTGCTTTCCTTGGCACGGGCATTGCGCTCAGACGTGAACCTATCAGTAGCTTTCATAAGGTTCTCTCGTACCCGCTGGAAGACAAGCTGCGTTGTCTGCATCTTTACTACACTGGGGTTATCAGTATCGTAAGTAGGTCTAGGTGGAGCAAACAGAATTTCATATGGTAAGCGCTTGTCATAGCCATACAAAGCAAAATGAGGTGTCTCACCGATCGAGCTGTTGAGAGAGGAATTTAATGTACACTGAACATCTGGGATAGCCTCATCCCATGTAGTACAACTTGGGTTAATGGTTACCCTGAGCACCTCCAGGACTTTGCGATTTGTACGTTCAGCAAGACCATTACTCGCAGGGTGGTGTGGAGCTACTGGCGCTTGGTGAATATTAAATCTGGAGCAAAGATCCTGCATTATGCCATTTATAAACTCAGACCCATTGTCTGACAGGACACGTGGGCAAGTATGACGAAGAACAACATGCTTACGGAAAGCACTAGCGACCGTTTCGGCGGTTTTATCAGGAATGGGTACTAATTCACTGTACCGCGTCAAGTTATCTACCATTACAAGCAGGTGCTTATTTCCCTTCTCCGAGGTCGAGAAGTTCGTCAACAGGTCGACATAAGTTCTCTCCCAGGGCTCCTTTGTAATGGGATACTTTAGAATGGGGTTAGGACCTGTAATGGTACCCTTGTGCTGTAGGCAAACAACACACTGGTGCACATGCTTGGTAATGTCCGCTGCCATCTTAGGCCAGAAATATTTCATTCGTGCCTGTTTGATACTGCGGTCCTTCCCGGGGTGCGCTACACCTGGGACATCGTGGATCAACCTACGAGTATCTGGTATCATGGACTCTGGTATCACCAGTTGGTATATGGTTCTGCCGGGGTCCACCAGCTGTTCAACACGGCACAGTACTCCTTGGTTGACCACCAAATCCTTCAGTGGAACAGGAGACTTGACCTGTAAGTCAACGTACGAATTGCCGACATTCACGAACGCTATATGCCTCAACAGGGCATCAGCTACAACATTTTGCTTACCTGGGACATAGCAAATTTCAGGGTTGTAGTCATTGAATGTGAGCGACCACCGAGCATGCTTTCCCGAGAGGTTCTTATTCGCAAAAAGGGCCAATAAGGGTAGATGATCTGTGTAAATCTTGATAGGATAATGATAGATGATATCCCGGAAATGACTCAAGGCCCACACAATGGCTAAAGCTTCTAGCTCTGTCACTGAATAATTGACTTCCGCTTTAGTAAGAACATGGCTAGCGTAGGCAATAGGCTGTTGCTTACCATTAGATTCCTGTGACAAGACTGCACCGATGCCAACTTTGCTGGCATCAGTCGTCAAGGTAAATGCCTTGGTGAAATCAGGGAATCTAAGGGTTGGGGCTGATGTTAACTTGTTCTTAAGAATGACAAAAGCTCGTTCCTGATCACACGTCCACTCAAAAGGGGCATCCTTCTTGAGTAAGCATGTCAGGGGTGCAGCAATGGTGGAGAAACCTGCGATAAAGGTGTGGTAGAAACCCGCCAGGCCTATGAAGGACCGGACTGCATCCGCCGTCATGGGTCTGGGGAATTTCTGCACGGCCGAGATTTTAGACTCGTCCGTCTTTATGCCATTCTGAGTCACTACGTGATCCAGAAATTTTATTTCCTTCCGGAGGAAATGACATTTGGCGAGCTTTACCTTAAGGTTTGCCTGAGCTAACCTGTCCAATACCCTGTCAAGTTTATCGAGATGTGTCGGGACATCTTGCGACATGACTATGAGATCATCAAGGTAGACCATGAGCGTGCCACCTAGGAGGGTACGGAAAATTGTCATCATCAAATGACTAAATGTGATTGGGCTTCTGCGCAAGCCGAAAGCCATCCTCCTGAACTGGTAATGACCAGTTGGCGTAGAGAAAGCTGTCAACTCTTTGCTCTCGTCATCGAGGGGGATCTGCCAGAACCCTTGAAGAAGATCAAGAGTTGAAAAGACCTTATTATCGCCGATGTTCTGCAACAGGTCGTTCAGAACTGGCAACGGGAAGCGGTCTGGGATGGTACATGCATTCAGTTTCCTGTAATCGATAACAGGGCGCCAGGTTCCGTCTTTCTTGGGAACCAGAATAAGGGGAGCATTCCACGGGGAAGTGGACTCCTCAATGACTCCATCACGGAGCATCCGTGTAATGAGTTCTTCGGCGAAGACTCTTTGCGCATGTGGCAGGCGATACGCAGGTACATAAATGGGTTTAGTACCTTCGTCAAGTGGAATACAGTGAGAGATCAGTGGGGTCAAACCCATCGACTCGCCATCTAGTGCAACTGCAGAACGTGCACGGTTGAGAACCTGGAGAAGTTTTGGGACCTCTTCAGGATAGTCTGTCAAAGCTAGATCATCTTCCTGCACTGGCCGGGTGTTGGAAGAGTCAGCAGCAGACTCGCCTGGGAGAACTGCACTCACGAGGAAGTCAGCTGGGGCTTCACCCTCCACTCTCACCGGGAGAGGAAATCTGACAAGGTCGACAAATGAGGTATTCTTCGGCAGGGGAAATTCTCGACTGTGCATGTTGACAACAAGGACTTGCAACTTACCACGTTGCACTGTGTGCAAGGATGGTTCAAGGGAGAGGCCCTTGACTCGGCACGTGTCGTTGTCAACCAGCACTTGGTCTCCTTCAAAAGCTCTGTTCATGTACACCGTAACAGGAGTGAGCGAGTTAGCTGACAAAGTGACGTCATACTTTGTACAAGCAGTAACTCTGCTCGCTGATGCCATGACACGAGTCAGAGAGTCGCCTGCCGACAGGGATACTGTGGCTTGACAACTGCTGTCCTCTACAACAGCATCAGGGTTAGAGTGAAGGTTAGACTGGGCGTCCCCAGACTGGGTTTCACTGGTAACTAAGCGCTGATGGCCAGGAGGTGACGGGCAACGAGCTCTACTACGTGGACTATCAGGACAAGAGACCGACCCCGGGGAAAATGTGCTATGGAAACCACCGGTTTCCAACGATTCCAGGCACTGTGCATACTCTGAGACAGAGTAGCACGTAGTGGATCCTAAGCGCACCCCCCAGAAGGGCACATCCACTCCGTTGAATTCCGCTTTCCACTCAGCTGGATCTAAGCGGATCCTAAGATCTGCCATGGTTTTGAACCCTATGAGCAGGTCACCATGGAAAACAATACCATCTACAACTATGAATTTTGCGGACAGCTTGTGACCCTGGACCGCAAATTCTAGCGTTGTGCGACCGCGAACCATCAGCGGATTACCTGAGACTCCTCTCAAGGTCTGAATGGCAGACGGCTCTGACAACATGGCCGTGTGAAGGCCAATGTCTCGGAAAAAGGTGGAGCGGACAATGTTAACCACCAAACCTGTATCTAGGAAAAGCTGAACAGGCTTATGTTGGACAGTGGACTCGATGAGTGGTCCACACGGGTTGTCATACCGAACATGAAGGCATGACAGGCCGACAGAATCCCCGGAGTCACAGCTGCTTGAGGCTCGACGCTTGTTGACAAGGCTCGACCTGGAAGGTACGGTACGAGTCTCAGCAACAACGTCAAGACACTCCGTTTCCTCACTGTTGGCAAGCGTATCACTGCGCAGGGCGGCGAATGCATTGCGGACAGGGACGGAATACAGCAACTCCGACAGGGTTACTATGTCTTTTGCTGGTTTCGTGGACGCGCCTCTTCCCCCGAACTAGTGGAAGGGCTTCTACGAGCACGTGCATTGCGCGATGATTGTTTGCTCCACTCAGCTGACAGCATACTTCGCAGCTTGTTGCACTCATGGGAGGTATGACTGGAAGTATTGTAGTACACACAGACTCCCTCGCGAGACTGAGCATGGGGACGGTTACGGTTACTTTGATACTGAGCGTGGGGACGGTTACAGTTACTTTGATACTGAGCGTGGGGACGGTTCCAGTTACTTTGACACTGAGCGTGGGGACTGTGACGGTTACTTTGCGGGGACTTAGGTGTGTAACACTCCGATCGGTAATGCCCACGTTTGCCACAGTTGAAACAAGTCACTACACGCTTAGCAGATGAGGTTGGGGGTGGTGTTTGCTGGCGACGTTTCGCCTTGGTCCAGGAATTCGATGACTGCGTTTTTGTATGAGACTGACTGTTGTTACTGTGGTCAATATTTTTACTTAGGCGAGTGGTAGTGAGACTAGGGTTAGAAACTTTGTGGGCTGGCTGTCTGACAGCAGCGGCGAAAGTGACTTCCGGCTGCTACCGCGGGGTCACTGTGGACGGCGCCAGAAGGATAGGTAGGGGATCATCCGCAAAAGCGGCAAACCTTGCCTTGCTCAGAAGGCGGCTTGAGCGAGTCGATGGCATCATATGCACCCAGGACGTCGTGCTGAGGGCCGAGTCCTAGCGCATCAATGGCAACCCAGAGGTTAGGGGGGCATCCCTCCGCATGATGCCTACAGCCAGCATGGGGATGATGTCTTTAGCATCAATACGGCCATCACCATCCACCCACTTAGTGGAGCTGATGGCATCAGTAAAGTCCGTGGCGGCTTGCTCGAACCGGCAAATGCAAGCCAGGGGGCTTTCGTGACGGTATTGACATTCGGCCAAGACGCTGGTAACGATGTCAATGTAATGGCTTTGGCGACAACGCCGAAAATAACGCCTAAATTCCTCCTTAAGCTCGTGCCAAGACTGCATCTTACAAACGTGCTTGAGCCGCACAAAGGCACCTATATCATCCTGGTTGAGATCCACTGCTGCAACAGCAGCACGAATATACTGTGCGTCCGTGGGACTATCAAATTGGGCCTTAACAGACGTCTCGACTGACTGCAGCCATGGCTCTAACCTATGTGAACGACCGTCAAAAATAAGGGTCGGGTATGGACGATGAGCCGGCCCATTGGTGGTCGAGGCTTGCGCCACAACTTGACCAACTGTCATGGGGGCTTCGATGCCCTGCCGCGTGTTCATGCTGGCTGAGGCACCATTGCTAGCACCAGCAGAATCTAGACTAGTGGTACGGCCACTGTGTGTCTTAGTCATGACGTCAATTGTTCAAATGCAAGTAGGTCACGAAGAGGGTAAACAGGTCAGAGCAAGAAATGGTATGCACTGGCTACAATTCAACACAGAGTCAGAGAGAACTCAGAACCACGGTACTAGGTAAACTGCTTAGTGATGGAAATAGTTTGAGCAAAACAACAATAAAAAGGAAATAGTGGTACACTCTGAACACAAAATAAGAGATGTATGCAAGTGAATGAACTACAGGAAAGAGCACAAAATGAAGCTAAGGGTGGTCAATAATTTCACCAGGAGACTGGCAACAAAATTTATGAAAAGGAGTTGAACTGTAAACATTGGTAGCAAGAATTGCACAAAAATTAAAAATAAATCAGGTACTACACAACACTAAACTGTGCTGCAAGCACAGTTTAAAAAGATTGCTGGTGCTGGCAGTTACAAATTGAAATGCAAAAAAAAAAAGGTAATTCACTTGCACAAGGGAAGTTGGCACAGCAAAGATATCAGAGAATGGGATAGTGCCAAAAATCACAGAAAAAAAAATACACTGTATCAAGAAATGCTATATTGCACACAAAATAAAATTAATAAAAATGTAAATTATTAAATTCAAGAATAGGGCAAAGGTTAACTGGTGTTAGCAGGGTGTACACTGGTGAAAAAAAAATTTCACAATCTCTAGGTCAAAATTAATGAACTTCACAAGTAATTTTGGCAGTTAATGGTAAATAAGCAGCTTCCCAAAAATACACTCAATGACTTGGGTATACAAAATAGCAAAATGTAATGCACATAGGTGAATATTCACAGATAAAACATAGAATATATGTAGAGCAAATAAATGGGGAAACAGGAGAAAAGTGTAATGGGCTAGGCACAGATTGTATCACTGCAGATAGAATAAACTAATACTTAAGTACTTGAAGATTACACTTATTAAAAGAAAAAAAAATACTAACAAACCAAACAGTGCAGGGTTGTCAACAATCTGTGGCTAACTTGCAGGTGCAACTAACAAAATAACAGCACACAGGAATTACATGAAAACTGTATGTGAGAGGTAAATTGTATAAATGGTTAACACTGAACAATTTAAATCAATAACTGAGGTGCAAAGGATGCAGAATAAAATCTTGGAATTTAAGATGTAGGAGGGCAAAAATAAATTTACAAAATTTAAGAAGCTGTAGGTAAAGTGGTAAAATGTGCACTGATGACACTGAACAATTTACTGAAGTATGGCTTCAGCAACTGTAACTGTATTGGTGCAGGACAGTTAAATAATGTCACAAAATATTAGGAAATGCTAGGTAAGTCACTGTTTACTTAACTTTGAGTGCAGGAGATAGACGAAGGTACTGGGTGCTGCAGGTCCTGAAACTTTCAGTGATGCTCTAGTAACACTACAAGCGTCGTAGTATTTGTATGTGTACAAGCTGTCTAGGGTATGGACCAACCCCAGAGCTGCCTCGTGGTCACGCGGGAAGCCACACGAAGCCAACACACTAAACGACCTCACCTCTACTTCTTGTAGCTGAGAAGGGCGTAGGGACGCTGTAGGAGGCAGGAGAATGGTGCTGGAGAGTGTTGAAGGGCTGTAGAGAGGGTGATGAGGTGAACACGTGGCTGCTAAGGCTGGAGGTCATGCCGTGACGCCTATGTCCAGATTTTGTGGAAAAAATCTAGGACGAAGATCTATCTCAGGTCCCGTCAAGACGCTGGGAGTAACAGATAACTCTTTAGGCCAGCAGGGGCGTTGGATGACGACGGATGATGTTGACTGGCATCGACCGATGGTGTTGACCCCTCCACCCTGAAGAGGCTCACAATGCCGTTGACTCAGCTGTCACCACTGTTATAACTGTTCTTACTGCTGAACAACGGTATTGTGCCGATGAAGGTAGCGTAGGTAGCAATGAACGGCCGTGGACTAGTTTGGCTTTAATTGGATAGGAGTGAGTACACAACGGGCAGTGTGAGGGAGTGACCGTTAGCCAGTCCGTGGAGGGGCACTTGTGTCTATCAAGTCGGACGGCCTAGGAGTGAGAGAGGGTGGGCTGTGCCTCCCACTGACCTAGGTGAGCCTACAGAGGGCAGCACCTGAATGCCGCTAAATATGAACTAGTCAGAGCAGACGGCTAGGCTGTGTGCTCTGCCAGTACAGGCTGTCTACACAAGTGCCCACTCCTAACTACTGTCAAGTGTCCAATCTTCACTACTTTCAAATGTCCAATCTTCCTTACTGTCAAGTGTCAGATCTTAACTACTGTCAAGTGTCCGATCTTCACTACTGTCAAGTGTCCAATCATCACTACTGTAATGTGTCCAATCTTCACTACTGTCAAGTGTCCAATCTTCACAACATTCATGTGTCCAATCTTCACTACTGTCAAGTGTCCAATCTTCACTGCTGTCAAGTGTGCAATCTTCACTGCATTCATGTGTCAAGTCTTCACTACTGTCAAGTGTCCAATCTTCACTGCTGTCAACTGTCCAATCTTCAATACTATCGTGTCCATTCTCCATTACAATCATGTGTCCAATCTTCACTACTCTCAAGTGTCCAATCTTCACTACTGTCAAGTGTGCAATCTTCACCACTGTCAAGTGTACAATATTCACTACATTCACGTGTCCAGTCTTCGCTTCTCTCATGTGTCCAATCTTCACTACTATCAAGTGTATAATCGTCACTACTGTCAAGTGCCCAATGTTAACTACATTCATGTGTCCAATCTTCACTGCATTCATGAGTCCAAACTTAACTACATTCATGTGTCCAATCTTCTCTACTCTCAAGTGTCCAATCTTCACTACTGTCAAGTGTCCAATCTTCACTACTGTCAAGTGTCCAATCTTCACTACTATCAAGTGTCCAATCTTCACTACTGTCAAGTGTCCAATCTTCACTACTGTCAAGTGTCCAATCTTCACTACTGTCAAGTGTCCATTCTTCACTACTGTTAAGTGTCCAATCTTTACTATATTCATGTGTCCAATCTTCACTACTGTCAAGTGTCCAATCTTCACTACATTCATGTGCCCAATCTTCCCTACTGTCTTGTGTCCAATCTTCACTACTGTCAAGTGTCCAATCTTTGCTACTGTTAAGTGTCCAATCTCCACTTCTGTCAAGTGCCCAATCTTCACTACATTCATGAGTCAAATCTTCACTGTATTCATGCATTCATTCTTCACTATTGTCAATTGTCCAATCTTCACTGCTGTCAAGTGTTCAACCTTCAATACTATCGTGTCCAATCTTCACTACATTCATGTGTCCAATCTTCACTACTGTCAAGTGTCCAATCTTTACTACTGTCAAGTGTCCAATCTTCACTACTGTCAAGTGTCCAATCTTCACTTCTGTCAAGTGTTCAATCTTCACTACTGTCAGGTGTCCAATCTTCACTACTGACAAGTGTCCAATCTTCACTACTGTCAAGTGTCCAATCTTTACTACTGTCAAGTGTCCAATCTTCACTACTGTTAAGTGTCCAATCTTCACTACTGTCAAGTGTCCAATCTTCACTACTGTCAAGTGTCCAATCTTCACTGTCCAATCTTCACTACTGTGTCCAATCTTCACTACTGTCACCAATCTTCACTACTGTCAAGTGTATAATCATGTGTCCAATCTTCACTACTGTCAAGTGTCCAATCTTCACTACTGTCAAGTCAAGTGTCCAATCTTCACTACTGTCAAGTTCAATCTTCACTGTCAAGTGTCCCAATCTTCACTACTGTTAAGTGTCAATCTTCATGTCCAATCTTCACTACATTCAATGTGTCCAAACTTCACTATATTCATGTGTCCAATCTTCACTACTGCCAAGTGTCCAATCTTCACTACTGTCAAGTATCCAATCTTCACTACTGTCAAGTGTCCAATCTTCACTGCTGTCAAGTGTCCAATCTTCACTACTGTTAAGTGTCCAATCTTCACTATATTCAATGTGTCCAATCTTCACTACTGTTAAGTGTCCAATCTTCACTACTATTAAGTGTCTAATCTTCACTACTGTGTCCAATCTTCACTACTGTCAAGTGTCAAGTGTCCAATCTTCACTAAGTGTTCAATCTTCACTATTGTTAAGTGTCCAATCTCCACTACTGTCAAGTGTCCAATCTTCACTACTGTCATGTGTGCAATCTTCACTAATGTCATGTGTCCAATCTTCACTACTGTCAAGTGTCCAATCTTCACTACTGTCAAGTGTCCAATCTTCACTACTGTCAAGTGTCCAATCTTCACTACTGTCAAGTGTCCAATCTTCACTACTGTCAAGTGTCCAATCTTCACTACTGTCAAGTGTCCAATCTTCACTACTGTCAAGTGTCCAATCTTCACTACTGTCAAGTGTCCAATCTTCACTACTGTCAAGTGTCCAATCTTCACTACTGTAAAGAGTCCAATCTTCACTACTGTCAAGTGTCCAATCTTCACTACTGTCAAGTGTCCAATATTCACTACTGTTAAGCTCCAAGCTAAGTCCAATTTTCACTTCTGTCAAGTGTCCAATATTCACTACTGTCAAGTGTCCAATCTTCACTACTGTTAAGTGTCCAATCTTCACTACTGTCAAGTGTCCAATCTTTACTACTGTTAAGTGTCCAATCTTCACTATTGTCAAGTGTCCAATCTTCACTACTGTCAAGTGTCCAATCTTCACTACTGTCAAGTGTCCAATCTTCACTACTGTTAAGTGTCCAATCTTCACTACTGTCAAGTGTCCAATCTTCACTACTGTCAAGTGTCCAATCTTCACTACTGTTAAGTGTCCAATCTTCACTACTGTTAAGCGTCCAATCTTCACTACTGTCAAGTGTCCAATCTTCACTACTGTCAAGTGTCCAATCTTCACTACTGTCAAGTGTCCAATCTTCACTACTGTCAAGTGTCCAATCTTCACTACTGTTAAGTGTCCAATCTTCACTACTGTCAAGTGTCCAATCTTCACTACTGTCAAGTGTCCATTCTTCACTACTGTCAAGTGTCCAATCTTCACTACTGTCAAGTGTCCAATCTTCACTACTGTCAAGTGTCCAATCTTCACTACTGTCAAGTGTCCAATCTTCACTACTGTCAAGTGTCCAATCTTCACTACTGTCAAGTGTCCAATCTTCACTACTGTCAAGTGTCCAATCTTCACTACTGTCAAGTGTCCAATCTTCACTACTGTCAAGTGTCCAATCTTCACTACTGTTAAGTGTCCAATCTTCACTACTGTCAAGTGTCCAATCTTCACTACTGTCAAGTGTCCACTCTTCACTACTGTCAAGTGTCCAATCTTCACTACTGTCAAGTGTCCAATCTTCACTACTGTCAAGTGTCCAATCTTCACTACTGTTAAGTGTATAAGTGTAAATCACACTTGAATATTACTTACACATATATAAATGTCACTGTTAATATATGAAAGCTTAAATTTATATGTATATATTTCCTTTAATATAACAGGTATATCTATAAGAAACAAACACAATCTTGTCTCTTAATTTCTGTTTTTAAACATTATAAGCACTTGTTTTTATATTTTATTTAAAACCAACAAAAAGACAATAGACAAAAGGAAAAACCATAAGGATGACAATACATAACAACAACTGAAAAACATTACATTAGATATTGAAGCAATAACAAATAACAACAATATAACAAATATGACAACTATAACCAACTATAAAATCTGATACCGAAGCTTAAAACTGTCCTATACTAGATACATGTGGGTAAGTTAACATTCGTAAAAAAAACATACAACCTATATTAACTCTTCCTCAAATTAATCATCCTTGCTCTTAATGTACACTAGAATGATAAAATACAAGTACACATTCCTCATTAGTTACAGACGTAATTCCTTCTGCTCTGAACACGGAAAGAAATATAGGGTAATAATTGAACCTATGATATCAAGAACACATCCGGGCGAACACCTACACCGACCATACAGGTCCTTCAGAACTGCACGGTCTGCGCAGCTGCTCGCCCAGGTGTGCACATGTACATTGCATATCATACCTACCATTAGAATTAGCTCAACATTTATCAATAATGCCATACGTAGAACCATTCTACCCAATTTGCATAATAAAGAGCCGATTGTATCAAGGAACATTTCACAATTATCATAATTTTACCCTAACCTAAGCCTAGTATTCCATCTGTATTATAAATATCTAATCAACACAAAAATTTACCATAAACCCCTAACCATATTTGTTGGTGTACATGATACAACCTTGTATTACCATAAAGAAAAAATAGAACAATAAAAAGGAAAACCCACTCTTCACCTCTAAAATTCAGACTTCAATTTACCATTCAGGTTCATACATTATAAATAATTATATAAAGCATATTGTCAAATTTAACACAATCACTTCCAACGTCATGTATAATAAAAACGTCGACTCAACCACGAATAATTCATTCATTCTGTTCAACTTCAAGGTTTCCTAAAAAACTTAACTACATACATAGTATTGCTACCATCTAGACAAATTAAAAAGAAAAACAATAACCTAATATATCATAACACACTATGCTTCTATTGACAACCAATTCAATTGTGCTTACAAAAATACATTGTAATTAAACTGAAACATAAAAAGCCTTTTTTGACATTTACACAATGTATCAAAATAAAAAATACGCATTGAAAATGTGTATTGAATATCATTGAAAATGTTTATAAGAAAAACCATTAATGATATATACATGAAAGTAAATATATATAAAGTTATAAGTCGACAATTCCAAATATAACTGTATTGTACTTGAAACACTCAGAACAAATAATGCTAAAATTGCACCCCGGACATACCTCATATAACATTCATCAAACTCATCACGCTACCGCCCATTCTAGGAAACCAGCCCATTTCATCCCCCTTACCTGCCTGTCAACTCCCGTAAATCCCGTAATGTGAAATTCCTATAACCCTCACTTAAATCCCTCTCCCATCTCCCCCTATACACCTCCTTATCCCTACACTTTGTCCTATAAAAAGTTGCTGTTAATGCATTAATTCTTTCACACACGCTCGCTCCTCTCATAGCCCAAGACATATAAATATAATCCGTAATTATATACCCTACCGCATTCTCTACCATCTGATTCACCCCACCTATGTCTAAGCTTAAAACCCTCAACACCTGCAAACCCCCCCCTCCCACTAACCTTATTACCTTACCCAACCAAACCCTTATTAGTTCAATACATTCGCAAAAATACACTATATGGAAAATAGTCTCAAATCCGCCACAAGCCTTGCATATCCCATCCTCCTGTATTCTCTTACGGAATAAAACCATTCCAGATGGTAAGATCCCATGTAAAAATCTATACATAACTTCTCGTACTTTAGGTTTTAAATGTGATTTGTTCAAACGCCCCCAAATATTACGCCAATCATACATCGGATAAACCCCTTCTACCACCGCTACCACTGCCTTACCTTCCACCCCATCAAGGTTTCCCAATTTAATATGTGAAGGATCGCTCATGTTTATGATGACCCGTAACACTGCCTCACCTATTATGAACTCCCTACCCACCCACCACCTTTGCATATCCTGATGTATCTTATGAAGTCCGCCTTCCCTCGCCCCTCCCTCCCGCTTATAACTACGTTTCAAATACACACTCATAATCCTCTTTTCAACAGCTATAAGACCCAGCCCTCCTCGGCCAACCGGGAGTGTGACAACCGCTCTACCTAACCATTCGCTTCCAGTACCCCAAATGAATCTAAAAACGCGCTTTTGTAACCTTTGTATCTCACTACGAAGTATCGGATATATTGCTGCTACATGCCAAAGTTTACTATATAATAGGACATTCGTTGTAATTACTCTTTGATGCAAAGTAAAGTGTGCAGCTCGTAAACCACTGATGCGCTTCAGTACACCATCTACAATACGCACTGAATTTATTTGTTGTGCTAACTTGATATCACTTACATAAACGATCCCACATATCAGTAATTGGTCCACCTTTTTCCACCTTTCAACTACTTCACATTCCTCACTTAACCCATCCCCAAGTTCCATATACTTCGTTTTCTCCTTATTAATTGACATGCCAGAAGCCTTTTCAAAAACATTCACTAACTTTTCCACCCGAGGCAAATCCCTGTTACCACTTACTAAAATCGTTGTGTCATCAACATATCCAACAATGCCAACCCCCCCACCCCTTTCGTCACCTACCCCATTAGCTGCTAATAAGACCCTAATTCCTCTATAAAAGGGATCCTGTAAACACGCAAAAAATATTTGTGAAAGGGGACAACCTTGATGTAGACCCCTTCTCATCTGAATTTGTTCTCCTAACCTTCCATTTACCTGCACCCTCAAGGATGCATCTTGATACATTAATTTGGCCAATGAAATAATTTCCTCTCCAAACCCCTGCCATCTCATGATCTTCCATAACGCTTCCCGTTCTACACTATCATATACCGCCTCCCAATCTATAGCCAATACTCCCCCCCCCTCCCTCCCAATTTTACTCTTTCCTCAATAAAACTTCTAATCAAACCGTGCCCGTCATACATAGATCTTCCCGGCACCCCATATTGTCCCTTATCAATCACTTTACCCAGGACCTTTTTTATTCTATTAGCTAAAATCCTTGCAAAAATCTTATAATCACCACACAATAACGAAATAGCACGATAGTCTTTGACTGTTAATGGCTCACCTTTAGGCACTAGAACGACCACAGCCATGCTTTGCTGTGCCCCTAAGACCCGATCCCGCTTAAGGATATTGAATAATCTTACCAAAAACCCTTTTAAAATGCTCCAATTTTGAAGATAAAAGTCGCTGGGCAACCCATCAATTCCTGGTGCCTTACCTAATTGCGCCCCGGATAAAGCTTCCCATGTCTCACACAGCACAAACCTTCCAATGGACTGTAATGCTATTTCGCTTATTCCCACACTTTGCGTTTTCAACTTAACCCAAGCATCAATATACCCACTCATACCCTCAGTCGTCGTCAACACCTGATCCACTTTATAATCTTGCATACCTACCTGAACATTCAACCCCATTAACTCCATTGCCTTGCGACGTCTGTGTTGACTCCGCAACACACACACCGACGGCCGATCTCCCCACAAAACCTCCTCAATCCCGCCCTTAAGCCTTTCCCCATCAAACCTCTCATTTTGTAAATTTCGTATATGTTCCTTCAAACTTTCAATTTCAACAACAGGATAATTAGCATTAATTTGTGCATAGCATTCGCACAACTGCCCCTCTAAACATTTTTGAAAACCGTATTGTAACTGATTATATCTCGTCCCTCAATTAATGTAATATTCCTTAATACGTTTTTTGGCTGTCGTTTCCCACCAATTAACCATGGCAACATCTCCTGGTGCTTCAACCACTAAACGATCCCACATGTCCAAAAGACAAAAGACTATCCTCTTCCTTCAATAACCTTACATTTAATTTCCAAAATGATGGACCCCTCCGAGGCACACCCGCAATATTGACATCTATTACAACACCTCTATGATCCGATAAAACCACATCTATCACATTCACCCTCCGCACAGTAACCGCACAAGGCACGTACATTCGGTCCAACCTCGCCGCATAACCTCGTTTAATGAAGGTATGCTCTACCATCCCTCTCCTACCACACACATCCTTTAACCCCACTCCGGTCAATAAATCCCTCAATATACCCAAACAACACCCCGCACCTCTAGGCTCCACATCTTTACGACGTATCACGCAATTCCAATCTCCGCCTGTTATTGCAACATTCGGTAAACCACGTAAAAAATAGACCAGTACGTCCTGAACAAATTTAGTTATAATACTCACGTCACCCTCAGCCGGGCCATATACACATACTAAACTAATGGGAACCCTACCCCAGGTTCCATCCACTCTAATTACCCTCCCCTCCCCCCCTTCACTACGCCTTACCATAAACGGGCTAGTTTCCTTTACCATAATGGCAGCCCCACCTTTCAAACGTGTCGCATGTTCCATATACACATTATAACCACTCATATCCAACTCATAACCATGTTCCTGTAAGAATACCACATCCACACCAAGTCGCACCAAATACTCATTAAACCACTTAAGCTTCCTCTCAGCTCTCAACCCGTTAATATTTATAGTAAAACACTTGAATTCAACAACTGGGTTTTCCTTTTGTCCCCGGCATTGACTTTACCCCAATTCGTTTTGCAACACCTCTGTCTCTCCCCTCTTTGTTGGGAATCAACTTTGCAATCCCTTAATCCTTGGGTTCACCTTTCTCTCTCTGCTGTACCTCCACCCAAGACTTTTTCCCAGGGCGTTGGGCAGGAGTGAACACATCATCAGAATCCGATGATGCTGCAGTCCTCTTTCGTGTCCCGCCCTCCACCTGCATTTGGACATCTGAAGCACCTTCCTGATGCACCTCCACCTCTACTGCATGCACCTTCAATCCTTTAGACTCTCTCGTCGACAAAACGTCATGTCCAGCCATACCATCATTCACAGCCATCCCCAGAACTAAGCCTGGGTTTTCCACATGATCTAGTACAGATTCCTCTAACAAGACATCCAACACCTTTACCAAAGACGCCGCCACTTCTTCACCCATATTTGGTATTCTCTCCTCTAAAACCTGATGTATGTCCAAAGATTGAGATTCTCCTTGTAGCATTACAGCTGGCGATATGTCTACCTCCTCACTCCATGACAACCGTTGCTGGGGTGGTGTAGCAAGAGGCTGTTCTCGCTCGTTGCCTACCTCGCCCACTGGCTGCCGTTGCCGTTGCTGTTGTGCCGGGTACCCACTTCATTTCCCACACTGCGCCGCGATGTGGTCATATGACCCACATAGCCGACACGTACGTCGTTGCCCTGCATACGTTACATAGACTTGAGTCCGTAATTCCTTCAACACAACATATGAAGGAATAGGATGTCGTAGAGTCATTTTAACAGTACATGTACCTTCCAGCGTACCTTCATACGGTCCGGTTGCCCATCTCCCAGCTGTGGCTACGTGAACCGTTCCATAATTACGCAGTTCACTGTTAATATCAAAATCAGTCGCCTCAAAAGGCAAATTCCTGATTTTCACCCAAGTGTATTGTCGAGATACATCATGGAGTCGCACCGACACAGCTGTATTAACCGGTATGGTGGTCTCCTGATACTTGTCGACCACCACCTCGTAGACTCTTGCAGATGTCATTTTAACGAAGATTCTCGTCGTTCCATTGAGTGCGACACCACATATCTCCTCATTTGCTATACCATAGGTATCACAAATGATCGCTGGTAGCAATAAATCAATGTTGGATCCCGTGACAGCCCCATGGATCATCTCAATGCAGACAGTATTGATTCGTCTTCTGCTATTCAGCGCCATGTTGTAGAAAATAAAGTTTCAACCAACCAACGCTAGGGGCAGCTCAGTCAGGTAAACTGCACAAAAGCCAACTCAATCAGGAGCATCTGCACAGCAGGTCCACACAGCCCGAGAGCGATGCAAACAATATATTTTATAAACACTATGTGTATAAAGAAATCGAACATCAGTTGGGTTGTTGTTGTCGTAGTCAGCGATTTTTGAGTTTGGGAGCAGAGGATTCCTGGTGCCATCCCCCGTTTTCTTGTTGGGTGAGTCACTCAGCTCTCGTTTTCTTTGGGTGAACGCTGGGTGAGTGCCCGTTTTCTTTTGGCTGCCCATTCTCTGTGATTGATTCTGGAGGGACTCATTCATACTGATTTATATTGTAAAACACTAGTTTTACAGTTTTTTTCGAAGGACCTTGGCTCATAGGTTATTTGTACACTGTAGTACAAAATATTTGGACCACAGTGTGGCCTTTATCCGGTTTGAACACGACCAAAATGTTGAGAAATAGGTTGTCAGCTAAGTTTAAATATAGGGAAAACTTAACTTAACCCTGCAGACGAGGTCTTGAGAAGCTGTCGAAGTCATTCCTCAACGGGCTGAAATGAGTTATAATTTGTAAGATTATAAATTACCCCTAGGGGGTGTTATGTCAGCATATTTCCTTCACTGATTGCTGACAAACTTACGTGTGTGGACTCAAAGGTCCACTTATCTCCGGGGTTTATGATAAGTGACTAACTCACGACTTTATACTCAACTGCGCAGTCAATAGTGGTACATCACGAGTTAGAACACTTACCTGGGTATATGTGTCTGACCCATAATTACGTCCGGATATCCGTTGAGTTGATTGAAGAATAGTGTTCTTTGAAGAATGTCCCACTACACTCTGTTGGATCGCAACACTCGTTGTTACACTGTTCATCAATAATTGTTCACACAATATCACTAAGAAGTTGATCACACTTCTCTGTAAGTGTTTATCGTGTTTTGTGAGACACTTTGTTCACACTAACGCATGGATCAGTGTTCTTTGTTGGTTATCCTGACGTCAGTGTGACTCCCTGTAGGGTCAAAAGTAATCTGAAGACGCCACAAACTCCTACGCCCTCACTGCCCCCAGCATAAAAGCTGACCTAGTACCTTTTCTTTACTTGCCACTTCCTCCATGAAGCAAAGCAGAATGTTTGATTCTTGCTGTCTTAAGCATAGACAACAATGTACACTATCTTTACCATGGTAATAAAGTGGGAGCAGGATTTTCCTTAATTGTCCTGCTAAAGTAAGAGATGGACTGTCTCTTATTAAAATACACTTTACAACACTGGAGTCTGCAAGGAACGTCGGTCGAAGCGACCACATCCCATACTCGTTGTGCATCTGCGATTAATTACTGCTGTAGCAGTAAACAAGACGTTTGCCCCTTCTGAGAGGGCTGGGCCTCTCAGGGCTGAAAGGGCTGAAAGGGCTAAAGGGGGCTGATACCCCCTCCTGGAGAAAATTTCTCCACATCCTCATAACCTTACTCTTTCCTGTATTCACTTTTAATTTTCTTCTTTTGCATACCCTACCAAATTCATCCGCCAACCTCTGCAACTTCTCTTCAGAATCTCCCAAGAGCACAGTGTCATCAGCAAAGAGCAACTGTGACAACTCCCACTTCATGTGTGATTCTTTATCATTTAACTCAATGCCTCTTGCCAAGTCCCTGGCATTTACTTCTCTTACAACCCTATCTATAAGTAAACAACCAAGGTGACATCACACATCCTTGTCTAAGGCCTACTTTTACTGGGAAATAATCTCCCTCTTTCCTACATACTCTAACTTGAGCCTCACTATCCTCGTAAAAACTTTTTTCTGCTTTCAGTAACCAACCTCCTACACCATACACCTGCAACATCTGCCACATTGCCCCCCTATCCACCCTGTCATACGCATTTTCCAAATCCATAAATTCCTCAAAAACCTATTTTGCCTTATCTAAATACTGTTCACTTATATGTTTCACTGTAAACACCTGGTCCACACACCCCCTACCTTTCCTAAAGCCTCCTTGTTCATCTGCTATCCTATTCTCCGTCTTACTCTTAATTCTTTAAATAATAACTCTACCATACACTTTACCAGGTATACTCAACAGACTTATGCCCCTATAATTTTTGCATTCTCTTTTGTCCCCTTTGCCTTTATACAAAGGAACTATGCATGCTCTCTGCCAATCCCTAGGTACCTTACCCTCTTCCATACATTTGTTAAATAATTGCACCAACCACTCCAAAACTATATCCCCACCTGATTTTAACATTTCTATCTTTATCCCATCAATCCCGGCTGCCTTACCCCCTTTTATTTTATCTACTGCCTCACGAACTTCCCCTACACTCACAACTGGCTCTTCCTCACTCCTACAAGATGTTATTCCTCCTTGCCCTATACACGAAATCACAGCTTCCCTATCTTCATCAACATTTAACAATTCCTCAAAAAATTCCTTCCGTCTTCCCAATACCTCTAACTCTCCATTTAATAACTCTCCTCTCCTACTTTTAACTGACAAATCGATTTGTTCTCTAGGCTTTCTTAACTTGTTAATCTCCAAAACTTTTTCTTATTTTCAACAAAATTTGTTGATAACATCTCACCCACTCTCTCATTTGCTCTCTTTTTACATTGCTTCACCACCTCTCTTAATCTCTCTCTTTTTCTCCATATACTCTTCCCTCCTTGCATCACTTATACTTTGTAAAAACTTCTCATATGCTAACTTTTTCTCCCTTACTACTCTCTTTACATTATCATTCCACCAATCGCTCCTCTTTCCTCCCGCACTCACTTTCCTGTAACCACAAACTTCTGCTGAACACTCTAACACTACATTTTTAAACCAATCCCATACCTCTTCGACCCCATTGCCTATGCTCTCATTAGCCCATCTATCCTCCAATAGCTGTTTATATCTTACCCTAACTGCCTCCTCTTTTAGTTTATAAACCTTCACCTCTCTCTTTCCTGATGCTTCTATTCTCCTTGTATCCCATCTACCTTTTACTCTCAGTGTAGCTACAACCAAAAAGTGATCTGATATATCTGTGGCCCCTCTATAAACATATACATAATGAAGTCTACTCAACAGTCTTTTATCTACCAATACATAATCCAACAAACTACTGTCATTTCACCCTACATCATATCGTGTATACTTATTTATCCTCTTTTTCTTAAAATATGTATTACCTATAACTAAACCCCTTTCTATACAAAGTTCAATCAAAGCCCATGATGACACTCTTCAGGTCACTTGTTCTATCTAGGCTGGAATATTGCTGCACTAACAGCACCTTACAAGGCAGGTGAAATTGCTGACCTAGAAAATGTACAGAGAACCATCACGGCGCGCATAACGGAGATAAAACACCTCAATTACTGGGAGCGCTTGAGGTTCCTGAACCTGTATTCCCTGGAACGCAGGCGGGAGAGATACATGATTATATATACCTGGAAAATCCTAGAGGGACTAGTACCGAACTTGCACACAGAAATCACTCACTACAAAAGCTAATGACTTGGCAGACGATGCAACATCCCGCCAATGAAAAATGAAAAGCAGGGGTGTCACTAGCACGTTAAGAGACCATACAATAAGTGTCAGGGGCCCGAGACTGTTCAACTGCTTCCCAGCATACATAAGGGGGATTACCAATAGACCCCTGGCAGTCTTCAAGCTCTCACTGGACAAGCACCTAAAGTCGGTACCTGACTAGCCGGGCTGTGGCTCGTACGTTGGTTTGCATGCAGCCAGCAGTAACGGCCTGGTTGATCAGGCTCTGTTCCACCAGGAGGCCTGGTCACAGACCGGGCCGCTGGGGCGTTGAAACCCAGGAACTCTCTCCAGGTAATCTCCGGGTAAACACCTGGCACCCCAAACTTACCTACCACATCCTCTCTAAAAGTTTCTCCTACTTGAGCATTCAGGTCCCCTACCACAATTACTCTCTCACTTGGTTCAAAGGTTCCTATACATTCACTTAACATCTCCCAAAATCTCTCTCTCTCCTCTACATTCCTCTCTTCTCCAGGTGCATACACGCTTATTATGGCCCACTTCTCACACCCAACCTTTACTTTAATCCACATAATCCATGAATTTACACATTCATATTCTCTTTTCTCCATCCATAACTGATCATTCAACATTACTGCTACCCCTTCCTTTCCTCTAACTCTCTCAGATACTCCAGATTTAATCCCATTTATTTCCCCCCACCGAAACTCCCCTACCCCCTTCAGCTTTGTTTCGCTTAGGGCCAGGACATCCAACTTCTTTTCATTCATAACATCAGCAATCATCTGTTTCTTGTCATCCGCACTACATCCACGCACATTTAAGCATCCCAGTTTTATAAAAAAAAAATTCTCTTTTTTAGTAAGTGTCTACAGGAGAAGGGGTTACTAGCCCATTGCTCCCGGCATTTTAGTCGCCTCATACGACACGCATGGCTTACGGAGGAAAGATTCTTTTCCACTTCCCCATGGACAATAGAAGAAATAAAGAAGAACAAGAGCTATTTAGAAAAAGGAGAAAAACCTAGATGTATATATATACACACACACACACACACACACACACACACATATATATATATATATATATATATATATATATATATATATATATATATATATATATATATATATATATATATATATATATATATATATATATATATATATATATATATATATATGCATGTGCATGTCTGTGAAGTGTGACCAAAGTGTAAGTAGGAGTAGCAAGATATCTCTGTTATCTAGCATATTTATAAGACAGAAAAAGACACCAGCAATCCTACCATCATGCAAAACAGTTACAGGTTTCTGTTTCACAGTCAAATTTTGGGGCCCTTTATGTGCATAGAGTTTTTACACAGAGATCTGTCTTGTGGTATGGTCGTGCATATCTATATTTTATAACATGTGAACTACATTTGTATACTGCAGAAGAAACATTTGTTTCGTTTGTTTTCAATTTACTCTTTGGGCCAGATTGTATGGTTTCTATTTTCCTGAGGTGTAGCGATAGTTCGTTATCTACTAAGCACTTGCTGCAGGACTCCAATTCTAGTGATAGCACATTAGCTATATCTTGTGGGTCTTTACCTGAATAACACCCAGGTACCTACTTCTAGGTGAACAGGAACAGCAGGTGTAAGGAAACACGTCCAACGTTTCTACCTGTGCTGAAGATTCAACCATGGACACTGTGTCCTGAGCCACAGGACACCTGGACACTCAAATACAAATTGTAATTTCAAAATTACTGTATAAAACATGCAGTAATCTGTAGGCTCCTACAGTGCAATTTTTATTTCTTTGCAAAAGATACATTTTGAAATTTACATAGGATGCATGGCATTTCAAGCCAGTTATCTTGCTTCATCTGTCAAGATTAAGATTTGTTTGAATTTTTTTACCCAGTGATTGTCTTATTTCCACTGGAGTCATTAATCTCCTCCATGATCTGACCCAGACCAGTCAACTAACACCCATTAGAAGCAGATGTAAAGAAACATGTCTAGTGTTTCTACCCGGTAAAGTCTTCAGCTCGCACTGAGGATCCAGATTCGATCTATGGCAAGAGTGAAACCTCAGACATGTTTCATTACTCTTATTAATCTCATACCGAAAATTTTTCTTATTTTCAACAAAATTTGTTGATAACATATCACCCATTCTCTCATTATTAACAGTAATACCCTGATTTCCATCCTTAACCCTCTGACTGTCGCAAGCCCCTTTCTGAAACTCATTCTATGTCGCAAAATTTTTGGAAAAAAAAAAAAAAATTCTTATGAAATGATAGGGAATCTTTTTCCGATGGTGATGACACCAAAAGTACGAAATTTTATTGAAAACTCACGGAATTATGCTCCTGTGAAGTTAGCGATCTCGGCGACAAATACACATCGGCAATTTCGCCAACTTTGAGCTCTATTTTTGGCCAATTTCATTGTTCCAGTTGTCAAAACTCATAGCTATTTCATTAGAACTCCATTTTTCTATCAGTTGAGTACAAGAAACCACCCATTTACTGATTTGAACTACCCAATAAAGTGGTCAGAAATTGGCAATTTGGCCAATTTCATGCAAATTAAAAAAGATGCCTATTTGAAAATAGAGTCCAGAATAAAATATGTAGACATTCTTGGCACTAAAATAACATATCCTCTGTTCATTAGTCATGTCTCTATTCCCCTCTTATATTACTATAGCTTTCTATTTTGATTTTTTATCCAAACAAAAAATGCAAAATTTACTGTTATGCAAACTACTGCATTAATGTAAAAATGGTATAAATAATATCAGTGCACTAATGAAAGAATATTAGGCTCCCCAGTTGACAATATATTGAACGTGTGGTGTGATTTGCTTACTCCTGAACTTTGGTAAAAATCGAACATTTCTGCTACTTTGAGATCAATTTCAAGGTAGTTTTCATCGTGAAACTAATCAAAATCATCTCTATTTCTGTAATATGTTTCTCATTTTATCACATGAGACCATGAAAACGAGAATACAATGATAAATACTATACACTGACCCATTCTCTCACATGTGGGTCTACCAGCTTTCTCCTGCTTGATTTGAAGCCGCTGGAATTTATGCGTATTAATACGTCCGAAACACTGGCTCGTAAAATGTATATATATACGACCAAAACAGTCAAAGGGTTAATCCATTCCAGAAGGTCGACTGAAATCCGAAAGGGATGAAAACCAAAGTAATATTTCCCATAAGAAATATTGTAAATCCAATTAATCCGTTCCAGATACCCAAAAATATTAAAAAAAAATACATTTTATAGAGAATAACTATAATTTTACATACAGAAAACAATGAGAAATAAATGTAAAGCACTAATTTTAATGGGTAAATGAACATTTAAATCACTATTACATACCTTTATTGAAGACTCTTGTTAGCATATGGAAGAAGGTGAGAAGAGGAGAGAGAGGAGAGGTTATTGTTTGGAAGAGACTCCCCTCCATAAGGACTTCAGGTATCAAAGCCCCATCAAAATTCCTATCAAAGCCCTCCACAGTATTAACTCCTGCTATCTGTTTTTCGTTGATCCACACCAACAACAACTTCTCCACATCCTCGATTGTTTGTGATCTCTGTTTTGTTAGCATATTTACCCCTTTCTCAACATCAGTTTCTTCGATTTCTGCTTTCTTCGCCAGGAGGCAACTGATTGTTGATGTTGACTTCCCATACATACTGGCGAGCTTGGCTACTCATACACCACTTTCATATTTTGCTAAAAGTTCTTTCTTAAACTCTATCATGTTTCTCACCTTTACCAAAGGGCTGGCACTATGAACTTCCTTTGACCCCAAGGTAGCTTATTTCACAGTCGCAATCAATAAACAGACACAAAAAAAAATGGATTAATGCACGAAGCATTGCTAACTCAACGAGAGACAGAGGCAGACTGAGTTTGGTATGAGTGAGAAGTGGTGTCCCAGGCGAGTGGAGGCATCTGATATGGATGATTTCCGAGTGGATGTACGAAACCTGGTGGAAAAATTCACCGAAATTAGTGCTCGAAATCTGAATTGTACGAACTGGACAAAAACCAAAGATCTACTGTATTATTATAAAGCACCTTGGGGAGGGGGCCCTATAGATATTTTAGATTTAGATTTAGATTTAGATTTTTTTATTTTGACAAATTACATGTTGTGCAGAGGAATATAATAGTTGGGTGCACATGCCAAAAGCCCCTCTGTATGCTGAGCATTTTGGGCAAACTTAAAGATTAACTTAAGACTAGTAAGGAATAATACATAGTTTATATGGTCATTAGATGAGTTTGAGTGAGTACAGGAAAATTTAATATTATATCAGGTGATCCTACATAGGTCTGATAATGAGACTTTTTACACTATTTAATTAGTTAATAAAGATTACAGTATTACAATGTAACAATTTAAAACAATTTACAACATGATGTATTACAGTTGTATTTAAAATAATGTACTATTTAGCACAATGAAAAGAACAGACATCCTAATTTTGTAGTCAGTGGTTGAGCATTTATCAGTACAATATAAGTAGCCTTTGAGAAACTGGAAGTGGTTAGGTATAGTTTGTCTGGTAAATTTTGGGTAATGAGGTGATTTCTTATTTGGACCTTAAACTGATTTGCTGACATGGGTCCTTTAGTTTGTTCTGGCAATGAATTCCAGATCTTCGGGCCTTTTACATGCATAGCATTTTTGCATAGGGAGAGATGGACACGGGGATATTGAAGAGTGATGTGTCTAGTATTATGGTTATGTGTTCTGTTATAGTTATCAAGAAGTTTGAGAGGAGGGTTTACATTAGAGTACAGTGTTCTGTGTATGTAGTAGGCACAGTAGTAAGTGTGGATGTTTTGTATATTTAGCAAGTTAAGACTCTTGAAAATAGATAGTGTGTGTTGCCTATTGCAGGAATTAGTAATCAATCACACTGCAGCTTTTTCCTGGGTTATTAACCCTTTCAGAGTCCAGAGGCCAAATCTCAAAGGGTGCACCAGGGTCCAAGAATTTTTGAAAAAGAAAATTATTTTTTCTTACAGAATTAAAGACAATTTTCTGTAGGAAATAAAACAAAAACAATTTTTTTTTTATCAGCAGTTACGAAGATATAGAGGCATGAAGTTGACCCTCAATGACCTGGTGGTGACAACATCCGTGACCTCCATAAAGTGTCATTATTTAATTTTAGGTGTTTGTTACTTTTTCTTTTCTAATATTTTTTTCCATTAACTTTTATGGCCTTTAAGATAAGATTTCGTTCAGATTTTTAGCCTGTGAGGGTTAGCCACGCAGGATAACCCAAGAAAGTCAGTGCGTCATCGAGGACTGTCTAACTTATTTCCATTGGGGTCCTCAATCTTGTCCCCCAGGATGCGACCCACACCAGTCGACTAAACACCCAGGTACCTATTTGCTGCTAGGTGAACAGGACAACAGGTGTAAGGAAACGTGTCGAAATGTTTCCACCCACCGGGAATTGAACCCGGGCCCTCCGTGTGTGAAGCGGGAGCTTTAGCAACCAGGCCACCGGGCCTGTGAGACCAATTTAATGTATAATGTATAAATGTACACTCATTGTATTCAGCACAATAACTGTACTTATTAATCATTATATTGCTTACAAAACTTGTTTACAAGTTTATTGTAAACAAAATAATGATGAAAATATTAGTGTGGTTGTGTTGAGTACAACAGTGCCATATAGTACCATATGGTACAATGGTACCATATGGTACAATGGTACCAAATGGTGAAGTGGTACCAAATGGTGCAATGGTACCATGTGGTACATTATATGGTACAATGGTACATTATGGTACATTGTACCATATGGTACTATAAGGTACTGTTGTATTTAACACAACAGCTGCACTTATTTATTTATTTATTTTATGTCTTTGCAAACAGTATATTGAAATTTTATATTTACAATAGTGGGTTGCAATACAAAGAGAGCCTCTATTATGCCTAGGCATTATGGGCCAACTTAACATTATTGGCTTACAGTCTACTTAATACTAAGGAGTATCTCATAGTTGTACGGTAGGATAGTAATTATTTCATAGTTGTACAGTAGGATATTATTTATAAATGAATCAAAATTTGCATAATACAAAGATATATTTCTATTCTAAAATGCTTTTCGTTAAAACAATGATTCAATTATATTCGTGTCAACAATGGATAAAAGGTTCAATGTGATTGTTGAAGTTATGATGTGGGAGTACATAGGTGAGTAAGTGTGTTGAGTATTTAGCATTTAGTCTAGGGTGATTGAGTGGGTTTTGAGAAGAGTTTTAAATTGATTTTCGGACTGGGTTACTTTAATATCTTCTGGTAATGATTTCCATATTTTGGGGCCCTTTATGTGCATAGAGTTTTTACACAGTGTGATATGGACACGAGGTATATCAGAAAGAGATCTGTGTCTTGTGTTGTGGTCATGTGTCCTGTTTAGGTTGGTGAGGAGAAGATTGATTGGAGGGTTCATATTTCTGTGTATTGTTCTGTGTATGTAGTAGGCACATGAATAAGTAGTGCCATATAGTGAACAAATTCAGAATTTTGAAAATTGATTATGTTGGCAGAAGTGGGAATTTGTTATCATTCTTACTGCTGCCTTTTTCTGGGTTATTAGGGGTTTTAGGTGATTGGATGTTGTTGATCCCCATGCACAAATTCCATATGTAAGATAAGGGTATATGAGTGAATGGTACAGTGCCAGGAGAGCTGATTGTGGAACGTAGTACCTTATCTTTGATAGTATGTCTACAGTCTTGGAGATTTTCTTGGTGATTTGTTGTATGTGTGTCCGGAACTTAAGGGTACTGTCAAGGTGGATACCTAGGAATTTTCCCTCTGTGAGTCTTGTGACTGATGATCCATTTAGCGATATGTTAATTGGATCATTTGTAGCTTTGTTTCCAAACTGAAAGAAATAGGTTTTATCAGTATTCAGGGTAAGTTTGTTAGTCATCATCCAGGCAGATATTTTCTGTAATTCAGCATTGACTGTGTTTGCTAGTATGACTGTGTTTGGGTGGGAAAAGACATATGTAGTGTCATCTGCAAATAATATGGGTTTGAGTAGCTGTGATGCATTCGGTAGATCATTGATTATTTCAGTGATTATTTCGTTTACAGTAATTGTTTAGAACAAAAAATGCAAAAATGTTATATATTAGTAATGTTCTATTATATATTTTTACATATGTACAGCCACTGGATATGTTGCTTGAGGTGGATGACGAACCTCTTTGTCTTGGAAATTGTTGAGTCAGTGTCCCACACTCACTCACTCAGTCCTGACTGGTGCCTTGTGGCACCAACACCTCCTACTGGCCATGTGGTACAGGGTATCATATGGTACATTGTACTACATGGTACAGGGTACCATATGGTACATTGTACCACATGGTACAGGGTATCATATGGTACATTGTACTACATGGTACAGGGTACCATATGGTACATTGTACCACATGGTACAGGGTACCATATGGTACAGAATATCATATGGTACAGGGTAACATATTGTACAAGGTACCATATGGTGCAGGGTACCATATAGTACAGGACACCATATTGTACAGATACAGGGATCCCTGTAGATTTAAGTCAACCTAACTTTTTTTGGTTATCCCAGGATTTTATACATATGCTACTATGTATGATAATCTATACATGTACCTGTATTCGTGTACACCTGAATAAACTTACTCAAGCACAGGTGGCATTGTAAGTAAGTTTATTTAGGTATAAACAAATAAAAATATATAGATTATCATACATAACAACATATGTTTGGAGACCTAGGATAACCCAAAAAGAAGTCAGATGTATTCCCATTAGAGTCCCTGTACCATATTGTACATTGTACCATATTGTACATTGTACCATTTGATACCATTGTATGATATGGCACCATTGTGCCATATGGTACAATGTACCATATGGTTCAGAACCATAGAATTTTGCTTTAGAACGACTTCCATCAATCATAGAACTGTAAGTTGGGAAGAGGAAAGTCAGAATTCGCCTGAAGAGTGAGTTGGGAGCGAGAGCTTCCTTGCTGCCAGGCATGGTGAACAAAGCCACTTTGGCAGTGTTCCCACAGTGCCGTGCAGGTATCCAGATTTTTTCTATAGTGCACACACTGACCACCCAAACGCATTCTCTTAGATGTAGGCCTACCAGCCTTCTAGAGCTAAATTTGAGGCCGCTAGAATTTTGGCATAGTTCTATGGTTTGAACTCACAACTCGAAGCTGTAGAACTACAACACGGACCCTGAAAGGGTTAAAGGCTTAAGGTGATCAGCTGTGGTTGAGCCCCATGCACAAATACCATAGGTGAGGTAAGGGTAAATGAGAGAGTGGTACAGAGCTAGAAGAGCTGATTGGGGTACATAGTACCTTACCTTTGAAAGGATGCCTACTGTTCAGGAGATTTTCTTAGAAATTTGCTGTATGTGTGTCTGAAATTTGAGACTGCAGTCAAGGTGGAGACCTAGAAATATGTTTATGGTGTCAGTGTTTTGGGTCAATGGTTACATGGACACTTTGTATTAATACCTATTTACTGCCCATTGATACATGTCCATCTGATATGTATGTGTACCATTGTGCATAAGTGATCTTCACATTAATGCAGTAGCCTGTATAACAGCAACACTCCCAGGCTCATGCAACACACCCTTTGAGAGTGTTTGATGCTATTTATGAGTGAAGACATATGAAAGGAATGTTTTCCCACAGTTATCCTCGGTAATGTACACAGTTTCTCTGGTGTTGTACTAGAGAGAATGTCTTATTGTAATTCTTGCCATACACTCCTACAAGCTGCCTACCTACCACACCTCACAATTATGTCTGTCTGTTTTAGTATGGCTGTGTGTATTATGTTTATATATGTAGCACGTTTCTTACATAATTTTGAAAAAATGTCATAGGTGGATTAATTAAAATGTGAATAACGTAATATATGACATTTAAAGCATCCCGGAGTCATTATTATTACAGCCTCTACTCACTTAGTGACGTACTCGTTTACCAACGACTGAGACTTGCGACAGGCTCTATGACCAGTATGCATACCTAAATAATGTATATTAGAGCTAATATCCTCTATTCTGTTTTTTACAAATTACAGTACAGCCTCTCCTCACTTAACGATGGAATTCCATTCCTGAGACCACATTGTTAAACGAATTCATTGCTAAGTGAGGAGCAAACTATAATGGTAATGAGTTTGTGTTAACCATCTTTAATATTGATTTAACCCTTTCAGGCTCCCCAGGCCCTTTCCCAGACTTGTTCTCAGGGTCGCCCAAATTTAAAAAAAAAATATTTTTTCTTGTGAAAAGATAGAGAATCTTTTCCTGATCATAATGACACCAAAAGTATGAAATTTGATGGGAAACTTACGGAATTATGCTCTCACGAAGTTAGTGGTCTCGACGATGTTTACGCATCGGCGATTTTGCCCACTTTGAGCCCTATTTTCGGCCAATTCCAGTGTACTAGTCGACAAAAATCATAACTGTTTCGCTAGAATTCCACTTTTTGCTATCGAATGAGTACAAAAAAAAAAAAACACCCATTTACCAATTTCAACTATCCAATACAGTGGTCGGAATTTAACAATTTTGCCAATTTCGCACAAATTTCAAAAGATGCCAATTTCCAAATAGAGTCCAGAATAAACAAAAAAGACATTCCTGGCACTAAAATAACATTTCCTCTGTTTATTAGTCATGTCCCCACGCCCCTCTTACATTCTTTTGCTTTCCACTTTGATTTTTTTATTCTCACAAAATAAAGAAGATTTACTGTTATGCAGACTACTGCATTAGTGTAGAAATGGTATAAATAATATCGGCGCACTTGTGAAAGAATATTAGACTCACCAGTTGACGAGTATTGGAAGCTTAGCATGATTTATTTACTTTTGAACTTGGGTAAAAATCGAACATTTCTGCTACTTTGAGCTCAATTTCAAAGTACTTTTCCCTGTAAAACCAGTCAAAATCATCTCAATTTCTGTAATATGTCTCCCATTCTATAAAATGAGACCAGGAAAACTAGAATACAACAATAAATACCATACGAAAATACAGTGCAAAGTCGCTGTTTTATTCCAAAAACACGGCCAATTTTTTTTTCTCAGTATGCACTGTGTGCTGCATCATTTTTTTTATACTGTGCACACTGACCACATAGACCCATTCTTTCATATGTAGGCCTACCAGCTTTCTCTCACTAGATTTGAGGTCGCTAGAATTTAGGCGTACTAGTACGTCAAAAACCCTGATGCGTAAGCTGTACTAGCATGTCCGAAACATTGAAAGGGTTAATGTCACCTTTGCACCAATTATAACATTTCTGGTATATTTTTAAATGTTTATACAGTAATGTGCTGTATATTGAAATAAACAGAATAGAGGAATCCAGCTCTAATATACAGTGGACTCTCGACAAATGATATTACTTCATTCCAGAGAGCTCATCGTTAGACTAATTTATTGTTAGTTGAATTAATTTTCCCCATAAGAAATAATGGAAATCCAATTAATCAATTACAGACACACAAAAGTATGAAATTTTTTTTTCACATGAAATATACATTTTCTTACACAGAAAAAGAAGGATACATGCACAATAAATAATGTACCATGCTAAATGAAGAATAAATGACACCTTTATTGAAGATGTAGTGATGAGTGATGAGATGGGAGGAGGGGAGATGATGGAGGAGTTTACAATTGTTTGGAAGGGAAATTCCCTTCCATAAGGACTTTAGGTAGCAAGTCCTTTTCTGGGGTTACTTCCCTTCTTTTTTTTTACCCCTTAAACTGTCCCCACGTAGATATACGTTCATGTGCGGTGGGCTCCGAACGTAGATCAAAGTTTTATTTTTCGTTCCTTCATATTTGATGCGATAGGCCTAAGTCACCTAGACATGAAAGAATGGGTCTGTGCACTCAGTGTGCACACTATGAAAAAATCAGGAAGCACTTAGTACCTTGTGAGAGCACCAGTTCAACTGAGCACCAGCTAGAGCAAATATAGTGACAAACACCAGTGATTCACTGATGTTATGTTATATTAACACTCATATTTTAAGAGCAAAGTAAAAATAGGTTAGATAAATGCATGAGTGGGTGGGTGTGAGTTGGACCTGACTAGCTTGTGCTACTGGGTCAGATGTCATGCACCTTCTTTCAGTGGATGTAACCTGACTAGGTGGGTCATTGGTCTAAGGTGGGGGTGACACAGACCTGCTTTTCATGGGCCAGTAGGCCTGGTGCAGTGTTCTTTCTTATGTTCTTATGTATTCAGCTGGCTGGCTGGCTGGCTTTGGCTGTCTCTGTCTGTATCTGTCTATATCTCTGTCTATCCATATTTCTGTCTATCTATATCTCTGTCTATCTGTCCATATCAATGTCTATTTGTATCTATGTCTCTCATATGTACTCATAAATACAATTATACATAATGTAAATTACCTAGGATAACCCAAAAATTCCAGGCCAAGTGCTATACAGAGTTTGTAGATATAAGGCATAAATAAACATGACGCAAATAATAGCAGTGTCACTTGCTCAGCAATCAGGGAGCAGCACACACACACCACAAACCAACAGGTTTACTATCCACTCCCTGAGACACACACAGGCAGCTGGAAAGACAGATAAGCAGAACTAGACAGATAAGCAGAACTAGACAGATAAGCAGAACTAGACAGATAAGCAGAACTAGACAGATAAGCAGAACTAGACAGATAAGCAGAACTAGACAGATAAGCAGAACTAGACAGATAAGCAGAACTAGACAGATAAGCAGAACTAGACAGATAAGCAGAACTAGACAGATAAGCAGAACTAGACAGATAAGCAGAACTAGACAGATAAGCAGAACTAGACAGATAAGCAGAACTGGACAGATAAGCAGAACTAGACAGATAAGCAGAACTAGACAGATAAGCAGAACTAGACAGATAAGCAGAACTAGACAGATAAGCAGAGCTAGACAGACAGACAGATGTACAGATAGACAGACAGACGTACAGATAGATAGACAGATAGATGTACAGATAGATAGACAGACTGACAGACAGACATACAGAGGCATGTTTGTGTGCAAGAGTAAAAACATATAAAGAAAAAGTTCCCTCTCCAGCAGCACATATTCATCAAATGTCACTTGCTATCTGACGCCTGTCATAACACCATTATTCAAGTTCATAGTATACTCCAGGCACACATAGAAGACAGAAAGACAGATAAGTTAAACTGGACAGACAGATAAGCAGATCTAGGAAGAGAGATAGATGTACAGATAGACAGATAGATAGGCAGACATAGACTGACAGGCAGACATACAAAGACATATTTATGTGCAAGAGTAGAAACATATAAAGACAAGGTTCCCTCCAGCAGGGCACATTCATTAAATGTCACTTATCTGACCTTTGTTATAACACCATTCAAGGAGTTTCATACTCCAGCATCTCTAAAACATTGCTGGGACCTATAAATACTTTGCATATATTTCTAGACAATAGTAAATGACTATGACAGGTGAAAATGTTTTCCTGTCAGTGTTATTGTTGCAATTTGAGTACTATTTATGTACATAATATTAGTGTCAGAACAAAGATTGGCTACAAAATCACAAGAACTATTATAAATTTTAATTATCAGAGTATAAAAATTATATAAATTAAAATAAAAATGAGAAAGAAAGGTAAATCAGCAACACTTCTGAAAGCAGCAGGTCTGGATGTTGCCATCAGGTGAGCATCCAGAGCCAACCTCATGGTCTTATATCTCAGTAAGTACTGGTCCTAAATTTTATTTTTTTTGGTCTTATACCACACAGAAAATAGCCCTCTTTAATTTAATAACAAAAAAATATTTTTTTTTATTTTTTTAAAATATTCGGAGCACCACGCAGGTGAACGTAGATCTACGTTTGGACAGTTTAACCCCTTGACTGTTTTGGTAAAATATGTACATCTTACGAGCCACCGTTTTTGACTTATATATATATTCATAAATTCTAGCGGCTTTAAATTAAGGAGGAGAAGAAGGTGGTAGGTTGTATTCTCATTTTCTTGGTCTCATTTGATAGAATGGGAAATATATTACAGAAATAGTGGTGATTTTGATTGGTTATACTATGAAAAGAACCTTGAAATGGATCTCAAAGCAGGGAAAATGTTTGATTTTTGCAGATGTTCAAAAGTAAACAAATGATGTTATTTTCCAATAAATGTCCAAGTAGCCATTCTAATATGCAGTCATGAATGGGTTGATATTATTTATACAATTATTACAATATTGCAGTAGTCTGCATAACAGTAAATCTTCCATTTTTTGTTTGAATAAAAATTCAAAATAGAAAGCAAGAGTAATATCATAAAGGCCTGAGGACGTGACTGATGAACAAAGAAAATGTTATTTTAGAGCTAGGAATGTCTGCATTGTTCGTTCTGGACGCTATTTTGAAATTGTCATATTTTTTAATTTTCGTGAAACTGGGCAATTTACAAATTTCTGACCAGGTTATTGGGTAGTTGAAATCAGTAAATGGGCAGTTTCTTATACTAAATCAATAGAAAAAATGAAGTTCTAAAGAAGTAGCTATGAGTTTGGTTGACTGAAATAACGGAATTAGCTGAAAATAGGGCTCAAAGTGGGCGAAATCGCCGATTCATAAATATCGCCGGGGTCGCTAACTTCGAGAGAGCGTAATTTCATCAGTTTTCCCTCAAATTTCATTCCTTTCATTACAATCGGGAAAAGATTCTCAATCATTTCATAAGATGTTGTTTTTTTTTTTTTTTTTTTTTTTTTGTTTTTTTTTTTTTTTATGACGCCAGGATTTGGGGTTGCGACAGTCAAGAGGTTAAGGGTTAATGCCACTGGGAACAACTTGAGTCACTGGGCCTCTGTCTCACCAAAAATCTGTCCATAGAGCTCTGTACCGCGAGTTCCTTTACGATTTTCCTAAAGTGGTTCACAGCATTGTCATTGTAAAAGTCACCAGCACGGCTTGCAATAGCCGTGTCAGGGTGATTTTCCTCCATAAAGGTTTGCACCTTTGTCCACATTGTACACGTTTCCTTAATCGTTGAAGAAAGCAATTTCCTTAATTTCTCTCTCCCCTCCTCTGAAGCAATTTCCTCAGTTGTGGCCTCTTTCTGTTGCAGATGCTCTTGCAGCTAATCAGTGGTTAGTTCTTCATCATCGTCCTCCACCAGCTCTTCCACATCCTCTCCACTAACCTCCAACCCCAAGGACTTCCCCAATGCCACAATATATTCCACAACTGGCATAGGCTCCTCAGAGCGAGCCCCAAACCCTTCATAATCCCTCTCTTGTACACATTCTGGCCTCAGTTTCCTCCAAGCAGAGTTCAAGGTCCTGTTAGCCACTCTCTCCCAAGCCTTACCTATAAGGTTTATGCAATTGAGGATACTAAAGTGATTTTTCCAAAACTCTCTTAGGGTCAATCGAGTGTCTGAAGTCACTTCAAAGCACTTTTGAAACATTGCTTTGGTGCACAGTTTTTTGAAATTTGAAATGACCTGCTGGTCCATAGGCTGGAGGAGAGGAGTGGTATAAGGAGGCAAAAACTTTAATAAAACTCAACTCCCCCAAAATTCACTCTGGCAAGTCTGAAGGATGAGCAGGCGCATTGTCTAATACTAGGAGGCACTTAAATATCAGTTTATTTTCCAGGAGGTAATTTTTCACAGTGGGGCCAAACCCATGGTAAAACTAGTCACAGAAAATGTCCCTAGTGACCCATGCCTTACTGTTTGCCCTCCACATCACACACAAATTAGCCTTGACGACATCGTTTTTCCTGAACACTCTGGGAGTTTCAGAGTGATACACGAGTAGAGGCTTCACTTTGCAATCCCCACCAGCATTACTACACAACATTAAAGTAACCATGTCCTTTATAGGCTTGTGTCCTGGGAGTAATTTTGCCTCCTGTGGAATGTAGGTAGTGTTTGTCATTTTCTTTCACATTTTCTGTCACAAACACTTGTTGGGGTTGCAATTCTTCAGACCCTATCTACCAATTGAATTCCTGCACATATTTTTCGGCCACTGTTTTGTCTAAACTGGCAACCTCACCATGTCTTATCACACTGTGTATGCCACTATGATTCTTAAATCTCTCAAACCAACCTTTGCTGGCCTTAAATTCACTCACATCACCTCTAGTTGCCTTTGCTTGCCTTAAATTCACTCACAGCACCACTAGCTTGAGAGATGCTGTCTCCTGGTATCTGTTTTTCGTTTATCGACACCAATAACAGTCTCTTAACATCTTCGAGTACTTGTGATCTGTGTTTTGAAAACATACTTGCACCTTTCACAACAAGAGTTTCCTTGATTGCTTTTCTGTTGGCCAAGATAGTAGCAATGGTTGACTGGGGTTTGTTGTACAACCTGGCCAGCTCAGAGACACGCACTCCAGTTTCATACATTTTGATGATCTCCTTCTTCATTTCAATTGTAATTCTCACCCTTTTTACCAGAGGGTTGGCATTAGAAGCTTTCTTGGGGCCCTTGGTGGCTTATCTAACAATTACAAGCACTAAAAACACTGGAATAATACAAAATGTACTGAATGTATCCGTGGATGCAACCACACTGGCATGTAAACACTGACACACTAACTGAAGACAGGGCAGCTAAGGCACGCTCAGGCCAGATGGGACACGTGGACGTGTTCGAGACAAATCATGTTGGTCGAGTTTTTCATCGTTGGTCAGGCCAAAATTTATACGCTCAAATGCTTCATTAGTCGAATTTATCGTTAGACGATGCCTTTGTTGGTCGGGGGTCTACTGTACATTATTTAGATATGAATACTAGTCAGAGAGGTTGTTGTAAGTCCGAGGCATCAGTAAATGAGTGCAGTGGACCCTCCACTTTCGTTGATCTCTGTTTTCGTTGATTTCAATTTTTGCTGACTTTTCGCCAAAATGTTGCCTCCATTTTTGTTGCTTTCCTAAGTTTTCGTAGTTGGTACGGTACATGTCAGCGAATCCATGTATACACATAGCCTTCCCCACACATTCTGAAGCCAGTGTCACATTGTTTGTTGGTGAGTGACCATTATCCTAGGTGGTGATAGGAAAGATTTCATAATGCAGTGGTACCCCAAGTTTCAAACCTAATCCATTCCAGGAGCTAGTTCTAAAGTCGAAATGTTCAAAACTCGAAGCAGCATTTCTTATAACAAATAACGTAAATTCAAATAATCCATTCAAGACCCACAAAAATATTCCTTAAAAATACATTTTTAAAGAATATAGTTTTACATACACAAAACAATTATAAATACATATACAGTGGTCCCTGTACAGTGGACCCTCGCCTAACGAACGCATTGCATAACATTAAATCCAGCTAGCGATACATTTTAATGCAAAAATTTTGCCTTGGCTAGCGCTAAAAAACTCGCCCAACGCGATTCTTTCCATTCGAGACGTGTCCACGTGCGGCCTGAGTGTACCACACTTGTCCCGTTGGTGCCAGTGTTTACAAGCCAGCCACCTTGGTCGCATCCAAACATACAATCAAAACATTTCATATTATCACAGCGTTTTTAGTGGTTGCACCTGCAAAATAAGTCACCATGGGCCCCAAGAAAGCTTCTAGTGCCAACCCTACAGCAAAAAGGGAGAGAATTACTATGGATATGAAGAAAGAGATCATTGCTAAGTATGAAAGTGGAGTGCGTGTCTCCGAGCTGGCCAGGTTGTACACAAAACCCCAATCAATCATTGCTACTATTGTGGGCAAGAAAACGGCAATCAAGGAAGCTGTTCTTGCCAAAGGTGCAACTTTGTTTTCGAAACAGAGATCGCAAGTGATAGAAGATGTTGAGAGACTGTTATTGGGGAAAGTGATCACAAATCACTCAGTTTTAATATATCATGGAATTCCCCTAATAATGGCAATCAAGTCTCCGTCCCTGACTTTCGCTTGGCTGATTTCATAGGACTGAAAAATTACTTAGGTGGGCTGAACTGGAATGACCTGACTAAGGGTCAGGTAGGTGGTGATGGTTGCCGATATGATGCTTTCCAGGGCATAGTTCTAGCTGCTCAGTCAAATTATGTTCCAAATAGGGAAATCAGATCAAACAAAAATGATCCTAAATGGATGAACAATAGATTAAAATATCTGATTGGTCAAAAGAGAGGCATATATAGGCAAATCAAAAGAGGAGAGGGGCAATTAAGAAATCGATATATTCAGTTAAAGAGAGAAATAAAAAAGGGAATTAGAAAAGCAAAAAGAGATTATGAGGTTAAAGTTGCAAGAGAATCGAAGACTAACCCAAAAGGATTCTTTCAGGTATACAGAAGTAAGATCAGGGACAAGATAGGCCCACTCAAAAGTTCCTCGGGTCAGCTCACTGACAGTGATAAGGAAATGTGTAGAATTTTTAACACATACTTCCTCTCAGTTTTTACACAGGAGGATACCAGCGATATTCCAGAAATGATAAATTATGTAGAACAGGAAGATAATAAACTGTGCACGATTAGGGTCACAAGTGACATGGTCCTTAGGCAAATAGATAAATTAAAACCTAACAAATCCCCAGGCCCTGATGAACTGTATGCAAGGGTTCTAAAGGAATGTAAAGAGGAGCTTAGCACACCTTTGGCTAATCTATTCAACATATCACTACAAACTGGCATGGTGCCAGATAAGTGGAAAATGGCAAATGTGATACCTATTTTCAAAACAGGTGACAGGTCCTTAGCTTCGAACTATAGACCAATAAGCCTAACCTCCATAGTGGGAAAATTTATGGAATCAATAATTGCCGAGGCAGTTCGTAGCCACCTTGAAAAACACAAATTAATCAACGAATCTCAGCATGGTTTTACAAAGGGGCGTTCCTGCCTTACGAATTTATTAACTTTTTTCACTAAGGTATTTGAGGAGGTAGATCATGGTAATGAATATGATATTGTGTATATGGACTTCAGTAAGGCTTTTGACAGGGTCCCACATCAGAGACTATTGAGGAAAATTAAAGCACATGGAATAGGAGGAGAATTTTTTTCCTGGATAGAGGCATGGTTGACAAATAGGCAGCAGAGAGTTTGCATAAATGGGGAGAAATCAGAGTGGGGAAGCGTCACGAGCGGTGTTCCACAGGGGTCAGTGTTGGGCCCCCTGCTGTTCACAATCTACATAAACGACATAGATGAGGGTATAAAGAGCGACATCGGCAAGTTTGCCGATGACACCAAAATAGGCCGTCGAATTCATTCTGACGAGGACATTCGAGCACTCCAGGAAGATTTGAATAGACTGATGCAGTGGTCGGAGAAGTGGCAGATGCAGTTTAATATAGACAAATGCAAAGTTCTAAATGTTGGACAGGACAATAACCATGCCACATATAAACTAAATAATGTAGATCTTAATATTACGGATTGCGAAAAAGATTTAGGAGTTCTGGTTAGCAGTAATCTGAAACCAAGACAACAGTGCATAAGTGTTCGCAATAAAGCTAATAGAATCCTTGGCTTCATATCAAGAAGCATAAATAATAGGAGTCCTCAGATTGTTCTTCAACTCTATACATCCTTGGTTAGGCCTCATTTAGATTATGCTGCACAGTTTTGGTCACCGTATTACAGAATGGATATAAATTCTCTGGAAAATGTACAAAGGAGGATGACAAAGTTGATCCCATGTATCAGAAACCTTCCCTATGAGGATAGACTAAGGGCCCTGAAACTGCACTCTCTAGAAAGACGTAGAATTAGGGGGGATATGATTGAGGTGTATAAATGGAAGACAGGAATAAATAAAGGGGATGTAAATAGTGTGCTGAAAATATCTAGCCTAGACAGGACTCGCAGCAATGGTTTTAAGTTAGAAAAATTCAGATTCAGGAAGGATATAGGAAAGTACTGGTTTGGTAATAGAGTTGTGGATGAGTGGAACAAACTCCCAAGTACCGTTATAGAGGCCAGAACGTTGTGTAGCTTTAAAAATAGGTTGGATAAATACATGAGTAGATGTGGGTGGGTGTGAGTTAGACCTGATAGCTTGTGCTACCAGGTCGGTTGCCGTGTTCCTCCCGTAAGTCAATGTGACCTGACCTGACTAGGTTGGGTGCATTGGCTTAAGCCGGTAGGAGACTTGGACCTGCCTCGCATGGGCCAGTAGGCCTTCTGCAGTGTTCCTTCGTTCTTATGTTCTTATGAAAAGGCTAGGAAGTTGCATGACGCTTTAATAAGAAAAATGCCTGCAACTAGTGGTGATGCGAATGAATTTAAGGCCAGCAAAGGTTGGTTTGAGAGATTTAAAAATCGTAGTGGCATACATAGTGTGATAAGGCATGGTGAGGCTGCCAGTTCAGACCAAAAAAGCAGCTTAAAAAATATGTGAAGGAATTCAAGGAGTACATAGACAGTGAAGAATTGAAACCTGAACAAGTGTTCAATTGTGACAAAACAGGTCTGTTCTGGAAGAAAATGCCAAGCAGGACCTACATTACTCAGGAGAGAAAGGCATTCCCAGGACATAAGCCTATGAAAGACAGGCTTACTCTGTTGATGTGCGCTAATGCTAGTGGTGATTGCAAAGTGAAGCCTTTATTGGTTAGGTTAGGTTAGGTAAGGTTCGTCAGGAAACAGGACAAATGTTTCCTGACGCGGGTCTTAGTCAGATGATGACCCGCCTTTGGAGCTTTTGGTCATCTGACCGAGGCCTTCCGCTGGCTTACCGGTCCACCCCTTTAAAAATTATGGTCATTTATAACCAGTCTGTCTTAATCCCTTTATTGGTGTATCACTCTGAAACTCCCAGAGTGTTCAGGAAAAACAATGTCCTCAAGGCTAATTTGTGTGTGATTTGGAGGGCAAACGGTATGACTGGTTACACCATGCATTTGCCCCCGCTGTGAAAAATTAATTCCTTGAAAATAAATTGAACCTTAAGTGCCTTCTAGTATTAGACAATGCTCCTGGTCATCCTTTAGACGTGGCAGATCGACTTTCTGGAGACTTGAGCTTCATTAAGGTTAATGTGAAGGCTTACTCATTCCTGTAAAAACTTCACTCAGTATTACCAAGGCTGGCTCCTCCTCAGGAAAATTAATGAATGGAAAAAGAAATAATAATTCACAAAGATAAACACTTTATTATTTAGTAATGCAAAGATAAAACATTGAAACGTAAATGTGTATCCTACTTGAAAGAAAAATGAAATGAAAAAATGACATTTGAATTTAACACTAATATGTACAGATACACTGGGGTGTCTGGTTGAGGTTGACACCGTCTTGTAGAATTTGTAGCTGTTGCTGATGATGTGGGTGGGGGGGTCGCAGGTGTTGAGTGACAACCCAACAACTGGTTCTTCACAGTCTATAGCCTTGAATAGTCTGTCCAGATGGCAGGAATGCTGGTTCTTACCACTGCAAAGATGAGGGGTATTCGCCTGCAGTTGCATACAATTAATCAGGTAGGTAGATCAAAAAGTGACGTCTCAGGACTTCAGTCCATCTCCTTCAACACGTTTCTTTGGTTGACAGATGACCCCAAGCTGTCATTCCAAGAGTTGTGCTGGGATCTGTGAGTCAAGTTTGGTTCGAGCCCCACACATAACCTTTCAGGGTGGAGAAAAGGGGGGGAATGGGGATAGCGGGAGGTAGACTGACCCTCCTTAACAAGCAGCTGGCAATCAAACTATCGTCACCATGTACTCGCTCACTGAACCTATCTGTTGAACTTTTCCCTCACACTCCCCCATACCAAGACTTATAGTCAAGGAGTATAAGAAGAATAGGCGAGGAAAAAGTTCTAACACATGGAAGTCGCGTAAGGCAACAAATCTTCTACTGACTGTCACGACTTAACCAGTCAGAGAAATAATTGGATGAACTATTGATATACACAATATGGAACTTAAAAGCTTGGAGTGCCAATATCCACCTCAAGAGGCAGCTGTTGGTTCAATTAAAAGTTTCTAGATATATCAAAGGTTAGTGATCCATCTCTAAAATGAATTCTTTTCCCAGTAAATAAAATTTAAGCTAGGAGAAACCCCACACAAGGGACAAACATTCCTTTTCTGTGGTGGAGTATCTTGTTTCTGCAGGAAGGAGTTTCTGGCTTAGGAAGCATACAGGGAAGGGAGTACCTTCTTGGTATTGTAGTAACACCGCACCTAAGCTGGTATTGGAGGCATCAGTTCTTAAACAAAATGTTTTATTAATATCTGGAATCTTAAATATAGGGTCTTCCAAGAAGATATTTTTAATCTCATTACACTTTTCTCGAGCTACGTCAGAAAGTTCAAGAGGTTCCTTCACAGACATTTTAAGGAAGTCGGATAAGATACCTGTAAGATCAGTAAGGTTGGGAATAAACCGTGCATAAAAAATTACAGAACCAAGGAAGCTGTGCATGAGCTTCTTGGTTTTGGGGAATTTAAACTCTAATAAAGCTTTGATTTTACTGAGGAGAGGCTGCAAAGAGTTATTAGAAAGGATCAGTCCAAGATATCTGATTTTATTATACCCAAGGAAGCATTTCTTCGGCTTGGCAGTGAGGCCATGTGTGTTGAAAAATGGTTTAACAGCTAAGTTCATAGTTTAAATATAGTGAAATTAGCTTAGAAAGACGGCTATCATCCACACAGCCGCCCCTGCAGAAGAGGTCTTGAGTAGCTGTCTTGATCATTTTTCAATGGGCTGAAAAAGACTATATTATGTAAACAATAAATTACCCCTAGGGGGTGTTATGTCAGCATATTTCATTCACTGATGGCTGACTTACGTACTTGTGTGGACTCAAAAGTCCGCACCTCACTGCTGACTATAGGTTGATTACAAACTCCTTGCGACACAAGAACTGTGCAGTCCCCCGTACTACAAGAAATAAGTAACACACCTTGCTCTTGTAACGTGTTCTTCAGACCTTCAACAGGTATCGGTGACTTGATAGAAGCTGAAGTGTCCTTGGATGTCCATGCCTTCCATAGTCTAGGAATACGCACAATTGTACACTATGTTCCACAAGATTTTTCTTTATTGTTCACAGTTTTATCACTAAAGAAGCTGATCACACTTCTCTGTAAGTGCTTATGGTAATAAAGTGGGAGCAGGATTTTCCTTAATTGTCCTGCTAAGGTAAGAGATGGACTTCTTTTATTAAACTACACTTTGCAACACTGGAGTCTTGCATGGAGCGGCGGTCGCTTGACCACGTTGCATACTGGTACTGCATCTGGGATCAATTACTTACTGTAGCAGTAAACAAGATGCCTCTTCTGAGAGGGCTGGCCCAGTCAGGGCTGAAAGGGGCTGACACCCCCCTCCTGGAGAAAATTTCTCCACACTGGGGGGCGGTGGAGGTTCGCTGCAGGTGAACTATTCATCACTAAACATTAATTTGATTTTCTCACTCGCCACCACTGTTGCTTGTCTTTTCTGATCAGCTTTAGTCTGTGTGGTTTCTGGAGAATCACTAATTTTGTTTTCAACACTGTGTAATTCTAATGGCACTAGTTTATTTATTGTTCGCTTATTCACTACATCTTTGCTTAAAACATCAACTGTCCTGACGATTCCATTTGCATCAGGATATATGGTCACAATTTTTCCAAGAGGCCATTGGGACCTTGGACCATCATTGTCAATAATCACTATGTCACCAGGTCTTAAGGACTTATGATTTTCAGGAACACCAGTTCCATAGAAGTGTTCTCTCAATGAGGTGAGATAGTCTTCTCGCCAAATTTTCTTACAACGTTCAATCACTTTGTTAAGGTGTTTGAATTTACGTCTGAGTTACACAGGTTCGAAATAAGTAGGATCCTCTATGATTTCTTTATCATTCATGGGAGGAACAGGTTCGAGCCTTCTGCCATTCAGTAAATGAGATGGACTTAACACTTCTAAATTGTCCAGATCATCGGTAACATAAGTTAGAGGTTTGTTGTTGACTCTATTTTCTATTTCAGTCACAGCTGTACGGAATTCTTCTAAGTCGATTCTCTGACGATGAAGAGTCTTCCTTTAAACAAAGTTTTACAATGCCGATCATTCATTCATAAAATCCACCATGCCATGGAAATTTAGGAGGAATGTATCTCCAACGACAACTGCGTTGATTCAGCATCTGTTGTACTTCTGGTTGATCAAAGATCTTGCTTATATAAGCAGCACCAGCAACAAAGTTGGTTGCATTGTCTGAAATCATCAGTCTGGGACATCCCCTTCTGGCTGCAAACCTTCTGAATAATTTGATAAAGGTTTCAGCAGACATGTCAGTGGCTACTTCTAGATGTCCTGCTCTAGTTGTAGCACAAGTGAACAAACAGATGTACACCTTGATGGGAACTTTGTCAACTGTTTTGGTTAAAATTATTGGTCCAGTGTAATCTACACCTGTCACCCCAAATGGAGTGATATGACTGTAGTGATACTGCTCCTGTGGGGAGCAGCTGCAGGATAATACTGCACCACCTCTCGGGGCCCTTAACAACAACAACAGCTTGGTGTGTGATTCTCTTCTCTTATATCCATATATTAGTGATGCAGATTACATGGTGAGTTTAAATATGTGGCCTGTAGTTATAACTTTTTTCTTGACATATGCAAGACATCACCCTCCCTGTAGAAGCAGTTATTAGATGTACTAGTCATTATATTTTGTTGTTGCAGAAGTACTATGAAGATTCTATGTTCAATAAAGCCTAGAGATAAGGCCTGTGTTTCTATCACAACAATTTATTGAATATAGAATCCTGGGCTACCTGGTGGTGATCCTGAGCTAGACTACATCACAACATGGAGCATTTACTGAAACCTGAGAGGGTAGACTGTGACCCCAACTTATCAACGGCTGCTCAGGAATGGAAGCACTGGTTTAAGACTTTCGAAAACTTCTTGGGAGCCCTTCCTAAAAAAGATCTAGATAAACTAAGTCTGCTCATCAATTTTGTGTCACCTAAAATACTTGAGGCTATTTCTGAGTGTAATACCTATGAAAATGCTATCAAAAGCCTCAAGTCTTAGTATATTAAACCTACAAATGAAATCTTCGCACGCTTTCGCCTTGCAACTCGCCGCCAGCAGATTGATGAATCCTTAGAGGAATACCTTCAAGCACTGAAAATTTTAGGTAAGGACTGTCACTTCCAAGCAGTGACAGCTGCTCAGCATTGTGAAGAGTCCATCAGGGATGCTTTTATCAGTGGCCTGCAATCACCAATCAGCGTTTATTGGAGAATAAAACTCTCGACTTAGCCACTGCCTTTGACCAGGCAAGAGCTTTAGATTCAGTCCAGAAGAATTCTGAAGTATACAGTACCTCCCGGCCTTCTAGAGTGGTAAGTGCTGCAATTCCTGACCAAGACTCTTGCAATGAAGTTACTGTGGAACCTGCCTCAGTGACATCAGCGGCAGGTACGGTGTGTTTCTTTTGTGGTTTTTCAAGACATCCACGTTCAAAGTGTCCTGCTCGTGAAGGAATGTGCCATAAATGCCACAAGAAAAGTCGCTTTGCTAATGCGTCAACAAGAGCTAGTGCCTCCACACATTCCAGTGATCATGCGACTCTAGCAACAGTGACTTCTGTGGCTACTCCAAATTCACTGTCAAAGGCAGTTGTGAAAGTATTCATCAAAGGAACAGAAGTAGATGGTCTTATTGACAGTGGCAGCTCAGAGAGTTTCATCAACCTGGACTTAGTTAAACGCTACTTCTTGACTGTACATCACTCATCAGGTACCGTTTCCATGGCATCAACATCTCTCTCTATTCAGACCTTAGGGTTTTGTAAGGTAAATCTCAGAGTTAATGGAAAGGACTATCAAGATGTACATTTAGCTATTCTGCCACAACTGTGCTCAGATGTTATCCTTGGTCAGGACTTTAAGAAGCTGCATGGTAGTGTCACCTTAACATATGGAGGTGAACTGCCTCCACTTGTTGTCTGTGGACTTAGCACTTTAAGGGTAGTCCCACCAAAGCTGTTTGCAAATCTTACCGTGGATTGCCATCCAATATCAGCTAAGTCACACAGCTATTCTTAAGAGGATGGGATGACCATTGAGGAAGAAACTCAGAGGCTGTTGAAGGAGGGTATTATAGAACCAAGTAATTCCCCTTGGCGTGCACAGGTTGTTGTTGTTAAGGATGATTATAGGAAACGGAGACTGGCTATTCATTACTCAGAGACAATCAACAAATTTACACTTCTTGATGGGTACCCTCTACCTCGAATTGATGATACAGTGAACAAAATTGCTCAGTACTATGTGTTTAGCACAATTGATCTACAGAGTGCCTATCATCAAGTCCCTATAAGGAATGAAGATAAACCATACACAGCGTTCCAGGCTAGTGATGGCCTGTATCAGTTTACTAGTCCCTTTTGGAGTCACCAATGGGGTAGCCTGCTTCCAACGAATTATGGATTCACTCATTCAGGAAGAGCAGCTCATGGGAACTTTTGAGTATTTAGATAATGTTACCATTTGTAGCAAGACCCAGGAGGAACATGATGCAAACCTTGATAAGTTTTTGGAAGCCGCCAAGAAGAAAAATATCAGTTAAAATGAGGAAAAGTGCACTTTTTCAACTAAAAGGATTAGCATCCTTGGTTATGCAGTGGAAGGAGGTTCAATATTCCCAGACCCTGAACGACACTGCGGCACCAGCACTGAGAGCCTGGTATCTACTCTGCAGCACCAGCACTGAGAGCCTGTTACCTACACTGCGGCACCAGCACTGAGAGCCTGTTACCTACACTGCGGCACCAGCACTGAGAGCCTGGTACCTACACTGTGGCACCAGCACTGAGAGCCTGGTACCTACACAGCGGCACAATCACTGGGAGACTTTTACATACACTGCGGCACCAGCACTGAGAGCCTGGTGCCTACACTGCAGCTCCAACACTGAGAACCTGGTATCTATACTGCAGCACGAGCACTGAGAGCCTGGTACCTACACTGCAGCACGAGCACTGAGAGCCTGGTACCTACACTGCGGCACAAACACTGAGAGCCTGGTACCTACACTGCGGCAATAGCGCAGAGAGCCTGGTATCTACTCTACGGCACCAGCACTGAGAGCCTCGTACCTACACTGCGGCACCAGCACTGAGAGCCTGATACCTACACTGCGGCACCAGCACTGAGAGCCTGGTAACTACACCGCGGCAGCAGCACTGAGAGCCTGGTACATACACTCGGCACCAGTACTGAGAGCCTGGTACCCACACTACGGCACCAACACTGAGAGCCTGGTACCTACACTGCGGAACCAGCACTATGAGCCTGGTACCTACACTACGGCAACAGCACTGAGAGCTTTGTACCTACACTGCGGCACCATCAGTGAGAGCCTGGTACCTACACCGCGGCACCAGCACTGAGAGCCTGGTACCTACACCGCGGCACCAGCACTAAGAGCCTGGTACCTACACTGCGGCACCAGCACTGAAAGCCTTGTACATACAATGCGGCACCAGCACTGAGAGCCTGGTACTAACACTGCAGCACCAGCACTGAGAGCCTGGTACCTACACTACGGCACAAGCACTAAGAGCCTGGTTCCCACACTGCGGCACCAGCACTGAGAGACTGGTACCTACTCTGTGGCACCAGCACTTAGAGCCTGGTACCTACACTGCGGCACAAGCACTGAGAGCCTGGTACCTACACAGCGGCACCAGCACTTAGAGCCAGGTACCTACTCTGCGGTACCAGCATTGAGAGCCTGGTACCTACACTGCGGCACAAGCACTGAGAACCTGGTACCTACACCGCGGCACAAGTACTGAGAGCCTGGTACCTACTCTACAGCACAAACACAGACAGCCTGGTATCTACACTGTGGCACCAGAACTGAGATCCTGGTACCCACACTACGGCACCAACACTTAGAGCTGAGATCCTGGTACCCACACTACGGCACCAACACTTAGAGCCTGGTACCTACACTGCAGCACCAGCACTGAGAGCCTGGTACCTACACTGCGGCACCAGCACTTAGAGCCCGGTACCTCTGCTGCGGCACCAGTACTAAGAGCCTGGTACCTACACTGCAACACAAGCACTAAGAGTCTGGTACCTACACCGCAGAACCAGCACTTAGAGCCTGGTGCCTACACTGCGGCACCAGCACTGAGAGCCTTTTACCTTCACCGCGGCACAAGCACTGAGAGCCTTGTACGTACACTGCGGCACCAGCACTGAGAGCCTGGTGCCTACACTGCAGCACCATCACTGAGAGCCTGGTACCTATACTGCAGCACCAGCACTGAGAGCCTGGTACCTACACAGCGGCACCAGCACTGAGAGCCTGGTACCTTCACTGCGGCACCAGCACTTAGAGCCTCGTCCCTACACTGCGGCAACCGCACTGAGAGCCTGGTATCTACTCTGCGGCACCAGCACTGAGAGCCTCGTACCTGCACTGCGGCACCAGCACTGAGAGTCTGGTACCTACACCGCAGCAGCAGCACTGAGAGACTGGTACATACACTGCGGCACCAGTACTGAGAGCCTGGTACCTACACTGCAGCACCAGCACTGAGAGCCTGGCTCATACACTGCGGCACCAGCACTGAGAGCCTGGTACCTACACTGCGGCACCAGCACTATGAGCCTGGTACCTACACTGCAGCACCAGCACTGAGAGCCTGGTACCAACACTACGGCACCAGCACTGAGAGCCTGGCACATACACTGCATCACCAGCACTAAGAGCCTGGTACCTACACTGTGGCACCAGCACTGAGAGCCTGGTACCTACATTACGGCACAAGCACTGAGAGCCTGGTACCTACACTGCGGCACTAGCAGTAAGAGCCTGGTACCTACACAGCGGCACCAGCACTTAGAGCCTTGTACCTACACTGCGTCACCAGCACTGAGAGCAAGGTACATGCACTGTGGCACAAGCACTGAAAGCCAAGTACCTACACTGCAGCACCAGCACTGAGACAGTAGTACCAACACTGCGGCAAAAGCACTGAGAGTGAGGTACCTACACTGCGACACCAGCACTGAGAGCCTGGTACCTACACCGCTGCACCAACACTGATAGCATGGTACCTACACTGCGACACCAGCACTGAGAGCCTGGTACCTACACTGCGGCACCAGAACTGAGAGCCAAGTACCTACGCTGCTGCACCAGCACTGAGAGCCTGGTACCTACACTGCGGCGCCAGCACTGAGAGTCCGTTATCCCGCGGCCAGCACTGGGGCCGGACCTCCCCGTGACACAAGCCTGAGGCCTGCTACCTACACTCCCCGGGCACCAACCCCCCCTTGGGGAGCTTGGGGGTTTACCCCCCCTGGCACTCTAAGAGCCTGGAAAACTACACTCGGCACCAGCACTGGGCCTCGTACCTAATGCGGCCCAGCACGGGAGCCTGATACGTACTGCGGCACCAGCCTGAGCCTTTAAACTCACCGGGCACGCACGGAGCCGGACATCCTGGCACCGGGCGGGAGCCTGGTCCACACTCCCCCAACACTGAGGCCTGGTACCAAATCGGAACCAGCATTTGGGGCCGGGTCCCACACTACGGCAACAGCCCGAGGTTTTTGTCCTCCTGGGGCACCCCGGAGCCTGGTACCCCCCGCGGCACCAGCACTGGGACCCTGGGTCCCCCCGCGGCACCGCACTGAGCCTGGTCCTACACCGGAAAGCACGAAAGCCTTTACAAAAACGGCACCGACGAACCTGGTACAAACACTGCAGCACCAGCACTGGGGCCTGGCTCCACTCGGAAAAAAACCAAGAGCCTGGGTCCCACACTGCGGCACCAGCACTGGGCCTGGTCCTCCTGCAGCACCAGCACTGGGGCCTGGTACCACACTCGCACCAGCACTGAGGCCTGGCACATACACTGCATCCCCGCACTGAGCCGGGTCCCATTGGGGCCCAGCACTGAGACCCGGGGTACCTACATACGCACAAGCACTGAGGCCGGGATCACTGCGGCACGCGTAAGGCCGGGGGGGCCCTCCGGGGGCCCAGCAGGGCCTTGCCCTGCGGCACCAGCACTGAGGCAAGGTCATGCCCCTGGCACAAGCACTAAAAGGGACCCCCGCACACCAGCACTGGGACAGTGTCCAAACACTGCGGCAAAGCCTGAGGTGGGTCCTACACGCGACACCGCACTGAGGCCTGGTCCTCACCGCTGCACCAACAGTGGCATGGTCCCAGAGCACCGCACTGAGGCCGGTACCTCCCGGCACCAGGCTGGGGCCCAATCCCTACGCTGCTGCACCAGCACTGAGGCCTGGTACCTACATGCGGCGCCAGCACGGGGAAGTCTGTTATGTACACGCGGCCCAGCACTGAGGCCTGGTCCACCATGACACAAGCACTGGGGCCTGCTACCTACACTCCCACTGGCACCGAGACCCTGCTCCTACACTGGGCACCAGCATTGAGAGTCTTGCCTACCCTGGCACTTAAGGCCTGGTTCTCACTCGGCACCAGCCGGGCCTGGTCATACACTGCTGCACCAGCACTGAGGCTGGTGCCTCACTGCAGCCCCCCGGGCCTGGTCCCCACTGCACCCAAAGCACCGGGCCTTGTGTCACTCCCACCACGTAACCCTTTTCCCACACTGCGGCACCGCACTGAGGCCTGGTCCCTACTCTGCGGCTCAAGCACTGAGGAGGTACCCCCTGCTGCCCCCAAATGAGACCGGGGCCTCACTAAGCAACGCACAGACAGCCTTCATTCACTGGGGCAGCAGCACTGGGGGCCTGGACCCACTGGTAAATGTCAACCACTACTGTAAAATGCCCAATCTTCCCATTTGTGTCAAATCTTCACTACTGTCAAGTGCCCAATTTTCCCGACTTCAAGGTCCAACCCTTTACTACATTCATGTACCCAACTTCACTACATTCATTTTCCAATCTTCCTCTGTAAATGCCCAATCATCATGCTCTCAATTTTCCCAATCTTCAACCTATCGTGCAATTTTCCCCTTCATTCATGTGTCCAATCTTCACTTCTGTCATGCCCAGTCTTCACTACGTAGTGTCCGATCTTCACTACGTAAATGTCAATCTTCACTAATGTAAAGGTTAGTCTTCACTACGTCAAGACCCAATTTAACTTTGTCATGTCAATCTTTTTCCTGTCAAGTGTCAATCTTCTCTACTGTCAAGTGTCTAATTTTCCCTCTGTCAGGGCCCAACTTCACTACTGTAAATGTAACTTCACTACTGTCAAATGCCCAATCTTCACTCTGTCAAGTGCCCAATCTTCACTACTGTCAAGGCCCAACTTCACTGCCCCAAGTGCCCATTTTTCCCTACTGAAAGGCCCAAACCACTCTGTCAAGTGCCCAATCTTCACTATATTCATGTGCCCAATCTTCACTCTGTAAATGGAATCTTCACTCGGGCAAGTGTCAATCTTCACTATATTCATGTGTCCAATGTTCACTACTGTCAAGGGGGCCAATCTTCATCTGACAAGTGTCCAATTTTTCACATTCATGTGCCCAATGTTCACTACATTCATGTGTCCAATCTTCACTACTTCAACCCCCAATTTCACTGCTGTAATGCCCAACTTAAATTTTTCGTGCCCAATCTTCACTTCATTCTTGTCCAATCTTCATTACTGTCAATGCCCAAACTTCACTAATGTCAAGTTGAAATTTTCACTGCTTCAATTTTCAATCTTCACACATTCATTGCCCAATCTT
>NW_027195956.1:117500-120340 GCF_038502225.1 Cherax quadricarinatus | reverse complement strand
TCCTGAGGAAAGACAGAGGGAACAGGGGGGGGTGGAGGAGTGGCGTTGCTGATCAAAAATCGCTGGAATTTTGATGAGCTGGAGAGAGGAAACAGCGGAGAAGAAAGTGATTACATAGTGGGAACACTTAACTCTGGAGGTCCCAAGGTGGTAATAGCAGTGATGTATAACCCACCACAGAACAGCAGGAGGCCAAGGCAAGAGTACGACGAGAGCAATAGAGCGATGGTTGACACACTGGCTAGAGTGGCCAGAAGAGCTCATGCATGCAGGGCAAAGCTCCTGATCATGGGTGACTTTAACCACAAGGAGATCGATTGGGAGAACTTGGACCCACATGGGGGCCAAGATACATGGAGGGCTAAGATGATGGAGGTGGTACTGGAAAACTTCATGTGCCAATACGTAAGGGACACTACAAGAGAGAGAGGAGAGGATGAACCAGCAAGGCTGGACTTAGTATTCACCTTGAGTAGTGCAGATATCGAGGACATCACATATGAAAGACCCCTTGGGGCCAGTGACCATGTGGTTTTAAGCTTCGAATACACAGTAGAGCTACAAGTGGAGGGAGAAGCAGGAAGGCCAGGACGAATGAAGCCAAACTACAAGAAAGGGGACTACACAGGAATGAGGAACTACCTGAACGGGGTTCAGTGAGACAGAGAACTGGCAGGGAAGCCAGTTAATGAGATGATGGAATATGTAGCAACAAAATGCAAGGAGGCTGAGGAGAGGTTTGTACCCAAGGGTAACAGGATTAATGAAAAAGCCAGGATGAGCCCATGGTTTACCCAAAGGTGCAGGGAGGCAAAAACCAAGTGTGCTAGGGAATGGAAGAAATATAGAAGGCAAAGGACCCAGGAGAATAAGGAGAACAGTCGTAGAGCCAGAAACGAATATGCACAGATAAGAAGGGAGGCCCAAAGACAATATGAAAATGACATAGCAGCGAAAGCCAAATCTGACCAGAAACTGTTGTACAGCCACATCAGGAGGAAAACAACAGTCAAGGACCAGGTAATCAGGCTAAGGAAGGAAGGAGGAGAACAACAAGAAATGACCGTGAAGTATGTGAAGAACTCAACAAGAGATTCAAAGAAGTGTTCACAGAGGAGACAGAAGGGACTCCAGAAAGACGGAGAGGTGGGGCACACCACCAAGTGCTGGACACAGTGCACACAACCGAGGAAGAAGTGAAGAGGCTTCTGAGTGAGCTAGATACCTCAAAGGCAATGGGGCCAGATAACATCTCCCCATGGGTATTGAGAGAGGGAGCAGAGGCGCTATGTGTACCCCTAACAACAATATTCAATACATCTATCGAAACAGGGAGATTGCCTGAGGCATGGAAGACAGCAAATGTAGTCCCAATCTTTAAAAAAGGAGACAGACATGAAGCATTAAACTACAGACCAGTGTCACTGACATGTATAGTATGCAAAATCATGGAGAAGATTATCAGGAGAAGAGTGGTGGAACACCTAGAAAGGAATGATCTCATCAACAGCAGCCAACATGGTTTCAGGGACGGGAAATCCTGTGTCACAAACCTACTGGAGTTCTATGACATGGTGACAGCAGTAAGACAAGAGAGAGAGGGGTGGGTGGATTGCATTTTCTTGGACTGCAAGAAGGCGTTTGACACAGTTCCACACAAGAGATTGGTGCAAAAACTGGAGGACCAAGCAGGGATAACAGGGAAGGCACTACAATGGATCAGGGAATACTTGTCAGGAAGACAGCAGCGAGTCATGGTACGTGGCGAGGTGTCAGAGTGGGCACCTGTGACCAGCGGGGTCCCGCAGGGGTCAGTCCTAGGACCAGTGCTGTTTCTGGTATTTGTGAACGACATGACGGAAGGAATAGACTCTGAGGTGTCCCTGTTTGCAGATGACGTGAAGTTGATGAGAAGAATTCACTCGATCGAAGACCAGGCAGAACTACAAAGGGATCTGAACAGGCTGCAGACCTGGTCCAGCAATTGGCTCCTGGAGTTCAATCCCACCAAGTGCAAAGTCATGAAGATTGGGGAAGGGCAAAGAAGGCCGCAGACGGAGTACAGTCTAGGGGGTCAGAGACTACAAACCTCACTCAAGGAAAAAGATCTTGGGGTGAGTATAACACCAGGCACATCTCCTGAAGCGCACATCAACCAAATAACTGCTGCAGCATATGGGCGCCTAGCAAACCTCAGAACAGCATTCCGACATCTTAATAAGGAATCATTCAGGACCCTGTACACCATGTATGTTAGGCCCATATTGGAGTATGCGGCACCAGTTTGGAACCCACACCTAGCCAAGCACGTGAAGAAACTAGAGAAAGTGCAAAGGTTTGCAACAAGACTAGTCCCAGAGCTAAGAGGTATGTCCTACGAGGAGAGGTTAAGGGAAATCAACCTGACGACACTGGAGGACAGGGGAGATAGGGGGGACATGATAACGACATACAAAATACTGAGAGGAATTGACAAGGTGGACAAAGACAGGATGTTCCAGAGATTGGACACAGTAACAAGGGGACACAGTTGGAAGCTGAAGACACAGATGAATCACAGGGATGTTAGGAAGTATTTCTTCAGCCACAGAGTAGTCAGTAAGTGGAATAGTTTGGGAAGCGATGTAGTGGAGGCAGGATCCATACATAGCTTTAAGCAGAGGTATGATAAAGCTCACGGCTCAGGGAGAGTGACCTAGTAGCGATCAGTGAAGAGGCGGGGCCAGGAGCTCGGACTCGACCCCCGCAACCTCAACTAGGTGAGTACAACTAGGTGAGTACACACACACACACACACACACACACACACACACACACACAGGCATGGAAAATGGCAAATG
>NW_027195956.1:105000-107500 GCF_038502225.1 Cherax quadricarinatus | reverse complement strand
GGTGGGACACTGTCTGCTGGAGAGTGTGTCCATAGTGCATGGCGGGACACTGTCTGCTGGAGTGTGTGTCCATAGTGCATGGCGGGACACTGTCTGCTGGAGTGTGTGTCCATAGTGCATGGCGGGACACTGTCTGCTGGAGTGTGTGTCCATAGTGCATGGCGTGACACTGTCTGCTGGAGTGTGTGTCCATAGTGCATGGCTGGACACTGTCTGCTGGAGTGTGTGTCCATAGTGCATGGCGGGACACTGTCTGCTGGAGTGTGTGTCCATAGTGCATGGCGGGACACTGTCTGCTGGAGTGTGTGTCCATAGTGCATGGCGGGACACTGTACTAACCTATTTGTACTCGCCTATTTGTGGTTGCAGGGGTCGAGTCACAGCTCCTGGCCCCGCCTCTTCGCTGATTGCTACTAGGTCCTCTCTCTCCCTGCCCCATGAGCTCTATCATACCTCGCCTTAAAACTATGTATGGTTCCTGCCTCCACCACATCACTTTCTAGGCTATTCCATGGCCTGACTACTCCATGACTGAAGAAATACTTCCTAACATCCCTTTGATTCATCTGAGTCTTCAACTTCCAATTGTGACCTCTTGTGTCTGTGTCCCATCTCTGGAACATCCCGTCTTTGTCCACCTCGTCTATTCCGCGCAGTATTTTATATGTCGTTATCATGTCTCCCCTGACCCTCCTGGCCTCCAGTGTCGTCAGGCCGATTTCCCTCAACCTTTCTTCATAGGACAATCCCCGTAGCTCTGGGACTAGTCTTGTTGCAAACCTTTGCACTTTCTCTAATTTCTTGACGTGCTTGACTAGGTGTGGATTCCAAACTGGTGCTGCATACTCCAGTATGGGCCTGACGTAGATGGTGTACAGAGTCTTAAAGGAATCCTTACTGAGGTATCGGAACGCTATCCGTAGGTTTGCCAGGCGCCCGTATGCTGCAGCAGTTATCTGATTGATGTGCGCCTCAGGAGATATGCTCGGTGTGTCCATAGTGCATGGCGGAACACTGTCTGCTGGAGTGTGTGTCCATAGTGCATGGCGGGACACTGTCTGCTGGAGAGTGTGTCCATAGTGCATGGTGGGACACTGTCTGCTGGAGAGTGTGTCCATAGTGCATGGCGGGACACTGTCTGCTGGAGTGTGTGTCCATAGTGCATGGCGGGACACTGTCTGCTGGAGTGTGTGTCCATAGTGCATGGCGGGACACTGTCTGCTGGAGTGTGTGTCCATAGTGCATGGCGGAACACTGTCTGCTGGAGTGTGTGTCCATAGTGCATGGCGTGACACTGTCTGCTGGAGTGTGTGTCCATAGTGCATGGCTGGACACTGTCTGCTGGAGTGTGTGTCCATAGTGCATGGCGGGACACTGTCTGCTGGAGTGTGTGTCCATAGTGCATGGCGGGACACTGTCTGCTGGAGTGTGTGTCCATAGTGCATGGCGGGACACTGTACTCACCTATTTCTACTCACCTATTTGTGGTTGCAGGGGTCGAGTCACAGCTCCTGGCCCCGCCTCTTCGCTGATTGCTACTAGGTCCTCTCTCTCTCTGCCCCATGAGCTCTATCATACCTCGCCTTAAAACTATGTATGGTTCCTGCCTCCACCACATCACTTTCTAGGCTATTCCATGGCCTGACTACTCCATGACTGAAGAAATACTTCCTAACATCCCTTTGATTCATCTGAGTCTTCAACTTCCAATTGTGACCTCTTGTGTCTGTGTCCCATCTCTGGAACATCCCGTCTTTGTCCACCTCGTCTATTCCGCGCAGTATTTTATATGTCGTTATCATGTCTCCCCTGACCCTCCTGGCCTCCAGTGTCGTCAGGCCGATTTCCCTCAACCTTTCTTCATAGGACAATCCCCGTAGCTCTGGGACTAGTCTTGTTGCAAACCTTTGCACTTTCTCTAATTTCTTGACGTGCTTGACTAGGTGTGGATTCCAAACTGGTGCTGCATACTCCAGTATGGGCCTGACGTAGATGGTGTACAGAGTCTTAAACGAATCCTTACTGAGGTATCGGAACGCTATCCGTAGGTTTGCCAGGCGCCCGTATGCTGCAGCAGTTATCTGATTGATGTGCGCCTCAGGAGATATGCTCGGTGTGTCCATAGTGCATGGCGGAACACTGTCTGCTGGAGTTTGTGTCCATAGTGCATGGCGGGACACTGTCTGCTGGAGAGTGTGTCCATAGTGCATGGTGGGACACTGTCTGCTGGAGAGTGTGTCCATAGTGCATGGCGGGACACTGTCTGCTGGATTGTGTGTCCATAGTGCATGGCGGGACACTGTCTGCTGGAGTGTGTGTCCATAGTGCATGGCGGGACACTGTCTGCTGGAGTGTGTGTCCATAGTGCATGGCGGAACACTGTCTGCTGGAGTGTGTGTCCATAGTGCATGGCGGGACACTGTCTGCTGGAGAGTGTGTCCATAGTGCATGGTGGGACACTGTCTGCTGGAGAGTGTGTCCATAGTGCATGGCGGGACAC
>NW_027195956.1:92500-97500 GCF_038502225.1 Cherax quadricarinatus | reverse complement strand
ACAGTGGCACCACCAGCAGCAAAGAGCACCACCAACAGCAGCAGTAGCACCAACAGCAGCAGCACCAACAAGCGTTAAGCAGCAGCACCAACAGCAGCAGCAGCACTAACAACAGCAGCAGCACCAACAGCAGCAGCAGCAGCAGCACCAACAACAGGCACCAACAGCAGCAGCAGCACCAACAACATCAGCAACAGCAGCAAGGCCAACAGCAGCACCACATGCAGCAACAGCAGCACCAACAGCAATAACAGCAGCACCAACAGCAGCACCAACAGCAACAGCAGCACCAACACCAACAACAACACCAACAACAACAGCAGCCCAACAGCAACAGCAGCACCAACACCAACAACAGCACCAACAACAATAGCAGCACCAACAGCAACAGCAGCAACAACACCAACAACAGCACCAACAACAACAGCAGCACCAACAGCAGCAGCAGCACGACCATCAATAGCAACAGCAGCAGAAACTGCAGCAGAACCAACAGCAGCAGTAGCAGTCCCAGCAGCAGCAACAGCAGCAGCAGTAGCAGTGAGAAGAGATCGCTGGGATAGTATCGCTGGTCAGCAGTGAAGTTATCACTGCTGGACTCCTGGGAGCCGGACAGTCTATATGGAAAACACCTGCTGGTATATATGTCTGTACTCACCCATTATGCTTGCAGGGGGTTTGAGTCACAGCTCCTGGTACTGTCTCTTAACTTGATCTTTCCTGACTTCTTCTGATGTGTGTGTGTGTGTGTGTGTGTGTGTGTGTGTGTGTGTGTGTGTGTGTACTCACCTAGTTGAGGTTGCGGGGGTCGAGTCCGAGCTGTGTGTGTGTGTGTGTGTGTGTGTGTGTGTGTGTGTGTGTGTGTGTGTGTGTGTAGGTAGGTGTGGTAGTGTGTAGGTGTGTGTGTGTGGTAGGTGTGTGTGTGCAGTGTGTGTGTGTGGTGTGTGTGTGTGTGTGTGGTGTGTGTGGTGTGTGTGTGTGTGTGTATGTGTGTGTGTATGTATGTGTGTGTGTGTGTGTGTGTGTGTGCATCTCAGTAAATATACACCAATAAACGTGAATCATTCACTGCATACACACATACACCATACACAGCATACACATACACATAAACGGAGAGGGTGTATACCTCTCAGTGCACATACACACTGACAGGGTCCTCACAACATTTTGGTCTAGTGGTGTCAAGGAGTGCCAAGTATGGTGATGCTGGCACTCCTTGACACTCACCTCAACACCATGAGTTTTATGGCACCGTTTTATATATATGTATATATCTGTCCCGTAGTGCCTTTGGAAAATTCTGAAAGGTTACCACGTATACAATTTTACCAGAAAATTTTGGGATTTTTGAACGCTGAGGCGGTCAGGAAACTGGTACACACACACACACACACACACATACACACACACACACACACACATACACACACACACACACACACACACACACACACACACACACACACACACACACACACATACACACAAACAATAATAATAATAATAATAATAATAATAATAATAATAATAATAATAATAATAATAATAATAATAATAATAATAATAATAATATTTATTTCCACAAGTACATGATACAACTTATACAGACCATAGTTAACATCAATGACATACTACTATATAGAAAGCCCTTTGTTATGCAGAGCATTTAGGGAAAATTAGGTCAGTTTTGTCCCCCAGGATGCGACCCACACTAGTCGACTAACGCTCAGGTACCTATTTTACTGCTAGGTGAACATGGACAGCAGGTGTCTTAAGGGAAAATGTCCTAATATTTCCACCCGTACCGGGGATCGAACCACGGACCTCAGTGTGTGAGCTGAGTGCCCTACCAACCTAGCTACGGGACACATTAATCATTGATGTCAGTGCTACGCTCTATAGTATCACTGATGTCAGCTCTGTGCCCAGGGATGTCAAGGTGGTGACATCAGAGTTCTAACAAGCGCCGACAAAAGCTCTATGGGATTCAATATAGTGTGAGTGAGCCGCAGGGAAGCTGTACCGTGTCGCCAGACTTTTGTCTCTTGTTTAATTGAATCTAGTGTTGACACCGTGCCTAGCTCTTCGTGCCTTCCTTCCTTACTTTCTTCCTGCCTTCCATCTTTCCTGCGTTCCTTTCTTCCTTCCTGCGTTACTTCATTCTTTCCTTCCTGCATTCCTTTCTTCCTTCTCTCGTGCATTCCGTTCTTCCTTCTTGCTTTCCTTCCATCCTGTGTTTTTTCCTTCTTTCCTTCCTTTCCTTCATTCTTTTCCTTCGTTTTTTCCCTTCCTTCATTCTTTCTTCATATCTGCTTTGTTTATACCCATCATCCACCTCAACGATGTCTCCTCTCATTCTACGTCTTTCAGGAGAGTGAAGGTTAAATGAAGTTCGTCTCGAAATAGGAAAAGTGTCTCCTGACGGGGGTTTGAGTTATATGATGACCTGCAGTTGGAGCTTATGGTCATCTGACCGAGGCCTTCCACCGGCTCACCAGTCCGCCCAGTATGAAAGTGAAGGTACATAGTTCGTATGGAAGAGTTCTCATACAGTGTATGAATTCTGTCCTCTGTATGCTCTCCAATACAAGGGAACCGCCGTATCCGCGAGTCTGGGTTCCCTGTCTGTAAGTTCTCTGATACAAGGGAACCGCCGTATCCGCAAGTCTGAGTTCCCTGTCTGTATGTTCTCCGATACAAGGGAACCGCCGTATCCGCGAGTCTGGGTTCCCTGTCTGTATGTTCTCCGATATAAGGGAACTGCCGTATCCGCGAGTCTGGGTTCCCTGTCTGTGTGTTCTCCGATACAAGGGAACCGCCATATCTGCGAGTCTGGGTTCCCTGTCTGTATGTTCTTCTATACAAGGGAACCGCCAAATCCGTGAGTCTGGGTTCCCTGTCTGTATGTTCTCCGATACAAGGGAACCGCCGTATCCGCGAGTCTGGGTTCCCTGTCTCAGTTATTCGCTCTAAAGTTTAAAGTCTAAACCAACCATTCCCACCACTCTTACTTATACTTCTTGATATATACCCAAGTAATCTTTTAGCTCTACATCCAAGGGAGCAGAGCTAAGTTTCCCGTCCTTGGAGCAAAACATGACTTATCATTCCCTCAATGGAACGTGATCCTTGCGGGTTGAGCGCTCACCCCACCCGTGAAGGAGACTGTGGTTTAACGACTGTGGTTTAACAACTGTGGTTTAACAACTGTGGTTTAGCAACTGTGGTTTAATAACTGTGGTTTAACAACTGTGGTTTAGCAACTGTGGTTTAACAACTGTAGTTTAATATTTGTGGTTTATCAACTGTGGTTTAACAACCATGGTTTAGAAACTGTGGTTTAATAGCTGTGGTTTAACAACTGTTGCTTAACAAATGGGATGTGACAATTGTGTGGTTTAACAACATGCAGTTTAACAACTGTGGTTTAGCAAACTTGGTTTAAAATGCATGATTTAATTACGTCATCATGCTGCTTGGGTGAACAATGTAAGGAATGAAATGTTTGTGTGGTTAGTGGATGAGAGTGCAACTTTAAGATGGGGGAGGAGGAGGTAGAGGTAGAGGAGGAGGAGGAGGAAAAAAAGGAGGAAAAGGAGGAGGAGGAGGAGGAGGAGGAGGAAGAGGAGGAGGAAGAGGAGGAGGAGGAGGAAGAGTTGGAAGAGGAGGAGGAGGAGGATGAGGTGGAGGAGGAGGAGGATGAGGAGGTGGAGGAGGAGGAGGATGAAGAGTTGGAAGAGGAGGAGGAGGAGGATGAGGTGGAGGAGGAGGAGGATGAGGAGGTGGAGGAGGAGGAGGAGGAGAAGGAGGAGGAGGAGGAAGAGGAGGAGGAGGAGGATGAGAAGGAGGATGAGGAGGAGGAGGAAGATGAGGAGGAGGAGGAGGAGGAGGAGGAGGAGGAGGATGAGGAGGAGGAGGATGAGGAGGAGGATGAGGATGAGGAGGAGGATGAGGAGGAGGAGGAGGAGGAGGAGGAGGAGGAAGAGAAGAAGGAGGAGGAGGAGGAGGATGAGGAGGAGGATGAGGAGGAGGAGGAGGAGGAGGAGGATGAGGAGGAGGAGGAGAAGGAGGAGGAGGATGAGGATTAGGAGGAGGATGAGGAGGATGAGGAGGAGGAAGAGGAGAAGGAGGAGAAGGAGGATGAGTAGTAGGATGAGGAGGAAGAGGAGGAGGAGGAGGATGAGGAGGAGGAGGAGGAGAAGGAGGAGGAGGAGGAGGAGGAAGAGGAGGAGGGAGGGGTGGAGGAGGAGGAGGAGGAAGTGGAAGAGGAGGAGATGAGGAGGAGGATGAGGAGGAGGAGGAGGATGAGGACGAGGAGGAGAGGATGAGGAGAGGAGGAGGAAGGATGAGGAGGAGTAGGAGTAGGAGGAGGAGGAAGAGGAAGAGAAGGAGGTGAAGGAGAAGGAGAAGGAGGAGGAGGAGGAAGAGGAGGAGGAGGAGGAGGAGGAGGAGGATGATGAGGAGGAGGAGGATGAGGCGAAGGAGGAGGAGGAGGAGGAGGATGAGGAGGAGGACGAGGAGGATGAGGAGGAGGAGGAGGAGGACGAGGATGAGGAAAAGGAGGATGAGGAGGAGGATGAGGAGGTAGAGGAGGAAGAGGAGGAGAAGGAGGAGGAGGAGAAAGAGTAGGAGGAGGAGGGTGAGGAGGAGGATGAGGAGGAGGAGGAGGATGAGGAGGAGGAGGAGGAGGAGGAGGATGAGGAGGAGGAGGAGGATGAGGAGAAGGAGGAGGAGGAGGAGGAGGAGGAGAAGGAGGTGGAGGAGGAGGTGGAGGAGAAGGAGGAGGAGGAGGAAGAGGAGGATGAGGAGGATGAGGAGGAGGAGGAGGAGGAGGTGGAGGAGGATGAGGAGAAGGAGGAGGAGGAGGAGGAGGAGGAGAAGGAGGATGAGGAGGAGGAGAAGGAGAAGGAGGAGGAGGAGGAGGAGGAGGAGGAGGAGGAGGTGGAGGAGGAGGAGGAGGAGGAGGAGGAGGAGGAGGAGGAGGAGGAGGAGGAGGA
>NW_027195956.1:60000-87500 GCF_038502225.1 Cherax quadricarinatus | reverse complement strand
AGTAGCTACCATGCACCATAACATCTACAGCAGCTGCCATGAACCATAACATCTACAGCAGCTACCATGAGCCAGCTACCACGCACCATAACATCTACAGCAGCACCCATGCACCATAACGTCTACAGTAGCTACCATGCACCATAACATGCACGGCAGCTATGATGAACCATAACATCTGCAGCAGCTACCATGCACCATAACATCTACAGCAGCTACCATGAGCCAGCTACCATGCACCATAACATCTACAGCAGCTACCATGAGCCAGCTACCATGCACCATAACATCTACAGCAGCTACCATGAGCCAGCTACCATGCACCATAACATCTACAGCAGCTACCATGACCCAGCAGCTACCATGCACCATAACATCTACAGCAGCTACCATGAGCACCATGAACCATAACATCTACAGCAGCTACCATGAGCCAGCTACCATGCACCATAACATCTACAGCAGCTGCCATGAGCCAGCTACCATGCACCACAACATCTACAGCAGCTACCATGAGCCAGCTACCATGCACCATAACATCTACAGCAGCTACCATGAGCCAGCTACCATGCACCATAACATCTACAGCAGCTGCCATGAGCCAGCTACCATGCACCATAACATCTACAGCAGCTGCCATGAGCCAGCTACCATGCACCATAACATCTACAGCAGCTACCATGAGCCAGCTACCATGCACCATAACATCTACAGCAGCTGCCATGAGCCAGCTACCATGCACCATAACATCTACAGCAGCTACCATGAGCCAGCTACCATGCACCATAACATCTACAGCAGCTACCATGAGCCAGCTACCATGCACCATAACATCTACAGCAGCTACCATGAGCCAGCTACCATGCACCATAACATCTACAGCAGCTGCCATGAGCCAGCTACCATGCACCATAACATCTACAGCAGCTACCATGAGCCAGCTACCATGCACCATAACATCTACAGCAGCTGCCATGAGCCAGCTACCATGCACCATAACATCTACAGCAGCTGCCATGAGCCAGCTACCATGCACCATAACATCTACAGCAGCTACCATGAGCCAGCTACCATGCACCATAACATCTACAGCAGCTGCCATGAGCCAGCTACCATGCACCATAACATCTACAGCAGCTACCAGCTACCATGCACCATAACATCTACAGCACTGCCATGAGCAGCTACCATGCACCATAACATCTACAGCAGCCATGAGCCAGCATGCTAACATCTACAGCAGCAGCTACCATGCACCATAACATCTACAGCAGCTACCATGAGCCAGCTACCATGCACCATAACATCTACAGCAGCTACCATGAGCCAGCTACCATGCACCATAACATCTACAGCAGCTGCCATGAGCCAGCTACCATGCACCATAACATCTACAGCAGCTACCATGAGCCAGCTACCATGCACCATAACATCTACAGCAGCTGCCATGAGCCAGCTACCATGCACCATAACATCTACAGCAGCTACCATGAGCCAGCTACCATGCACCATAACATCTACAGCAGCTACCATGAGCCAGCTACCATGCACCATAACATCTACAGCAGCTACCATGAGCCAGCTACCATGCACCATAACATCTACAGCAGCTGCCATGAGCCAGCTACCATGCACCATAACATCTACAGCAGCTACCATGAGCCAGCTACCATGCACCATAACATCTACAGCAGCTACCATGAGCCAGCTACCATGCACCATAACATCTACAGCAGCTACCATGAGCCAGCTACCATGCACCATAACATCTACAGCAGCTACCATGAGCCAGCTACCATGCACCATAACATCTACAGCAGCTACCATGAGCCAGCTACCATGCACCATAACATCTACAGCAGCTACCATGAGCCAGCTACCATGCACCATAACATCTACAGCAGCTACCATGAGCCAGCTACCATGCACCATAACATCTACAGCAGCTACCATGAGCCAGATACCATGCACCATAACATCTACAGCAGCTACCATGAGCCAGCGAGCCAGCTACCATGCACCATAACATCTACAGCAGCTGCCATGAGCCAGCTACCTTGAACCATAACATCTACAACAGCAGCCATGAGCCAGCTACCATGCACCATAACATCTACAGCAGCTACCATGAGCCAGCTACCATGAACCATAACATCTACAGCAGCTAACATGAGCCAGCTACCATGCACCATAACATCTACAGCAGCTACCATGAGCCAGCTACCATGAACCATAACATCTACAGCAGCTACTATGAGCCAGCTACCATGCACCATAACATCTACAGCAGCTGCCATGAATCATCAAAGCGCAGTTACAGTATCTTCACTGCTGGTAATTACCCTTCTGACGGGGCTTTGATGGTCACTGTGTTCTGTGAGTGTGTTTGATCAAGGGCTGGTGTTCAGAACTCACACGTTTGTACACAAGAGAGTGTCACTCCGTTAAACGAAGAGGCCGAAACACCTTCAAAACACGTGCGAAACGCTTGTAAAACACCCGCCAGGCAACGCCTCTGTGTTGAACCTCGAGAGTGACTCGCTTTACAGAATTCCTTTCAGAGGGAAGACTGTGTTCTGATGGTGGGTGAGACTGTGTTCTGATGGTGGGTGAGACTGTGTTGTGATGGTGGGTGAGACTGTGCTCTGATGGTGGGTGAGACTGTGTTCTGATGGTGGGTGAGACTGTGCTCTGATGGTGGGTGAGACGGTGTTCTGATGGTGGGTGAGACTGTGCTCTGATGGTGGGTGAGGCTGTGTTCTGATGGTGGGTGAGACTGTGTTCTGATGGTGGGTGAGACTGTGTTCTGATGGTGGGTGAGACTGTGTTCTGATGGTGGGTGAGACTGTGTTCTGATGGTGGGTGAGACTGTGTTCTGATGGTGGGTGAGACTGTGTTCTGATGGTGGGTGAGACTGTGTTCTGATGGTGGGTGAGACTGTGTTCTGATGGTGGGTGAGACTGTGTTCTGATGGTGGGTGAGACTCTGTTCTGATGGTGGGTGAGACTGTGTTCTGATGGTGGGTGAGACTGTGTTCTGATGGTGGGTGAGACTGTGTTCTGATGGTGGGTGAGACTGTGTTCTGATAGTGGGTGAGACTGTGTTCTGATGGTCGGTGAGACTGTGTTCTGATGGTGGGTGAGACTGTGTTCTGATGGTGGGTGAGACTGTGTTCTGATGGTGGGTGAGACTGTGTTCTGATGGTGGGTGAGACTGTGTTCTGATGGTGGGTGAGGCTGTGTTCTGATGGTGGGTGAGACTGTGTTCTGATGGTGGGTGAGACTGTGTTCTGATGGTGGGTGAGACTGTGTTCTGATGGTGGGTGAGACTGTGTTCTGATGGTGGGTGAGGCTGTGTTCTGATGGTGGGTGAGGCTGTGTTCTTATGGTGGGTGAGGCTGTGTTCTGATGGTGGGTGAGACTGTGTTCTGATGGTGGGTGAGGCTGTGTTCTGATGGTGGGTGAGACTGTGTTCTGATGGTGGGTTAGGCTGTGTTCTGATGGTGGGTGAGACTGTGTTCTGATGGTGGGTGAGACTGTGTTCTGATGGTGGGTGAGGCTGTGTTCTGATGGTGGGTGAGACTGTGTTCTGATGGTGGGTGAGACGGTGTTCTGATGGTGGGTGAGACTGTGTTCTGATGGTTGGTGAGACTGTGTTCTGATGGTGGGTGAGACTGTGTTCTGATGGTGGGTGAGACTGTGTTCTGTTGGTAGGGGAGACTGTGTTCTGATGGTGGATGAGGCTGTGTTCTGATGGTGGGTGAGGCTCTGTTCTGATGGTGGGTGAGGCTGTGTTCTGATGGTGGGTGAGACTGTGTTCTGATGGTGGGTGAGGCTGTGGTTTGATGGTGGGTGAGACTGTGTTCTGATGGTGGGTGAGACTGTGTTCTGATGGTGGGTGAGACTGTGTTCTGATGGTGGATGAGACTGTGTTCTGATGGTGGGTGAGGCTGTGTTCTGATGGTGGGTGAGACTGTGTTCTGATGGTGGGTGAGGCTGTGTTCTGATGGTGGGTGAGACTGTGTTCTGATGATGGGTGAGACTGTGTTCTGATGGTGGGTGAGACTGTGTTCTGATGGTGGGTGAGACTGTGTTCTGATGGTGGGTGAGACTGTGTTCTGATGGTGGGTGAGACTGTGTTCTGATGGTGGGTGAGACTGTGTTCTGATGGTGGGTGAGACTGTGTTCTGATGGTGGGTGAGACTGTGTTCTGATGGTGGGTGAGGCTCTGTTCTGATGGTGGGTGAGGCTGTGTTCTGATGGTGGGTGAGACTGTGTTCTGATGGTGGGTGAGACTGTGTTCTGATGGTGGGTGAGACTGTGTTCTGATGGTGGGTGAGACTGTGTTCTGATGGTGGGTGAGACTGTGTTCTGATGGTGGGTGAGACTGTGTTCTGATGGTGGGTGAGACTGTGTTCTGATGGTGGGTGAGACTGTGTTCTGATGGTGGGTGAGACTGTGTTCTGATGGTGGGTGAGACTGTGTTCTGATGGTGGGTGAGGCTGTGTTCTGATGGTGGGTGGGACTGTGTTCTGATGGTGGGTGAGACTGTGTTCTGATGGTGGGTGAGACTGTGTTCTGATGGTGGGTGAGACTGTGTTCTGATGGTGGGTGAGACTGTGTTCTGATGGTGGGTGAGACTGTGTTCTGATGGTGGGTGAGACTGTGTTCTGATGGTGGGTGAGACTGTGTTCTGATGGTGGGAGAGGCTGTGTTGTGATGGTGGGTGAGACTGTGTTCTGATGGTGGGTGAGACTGTGTTCTGATTGTGGATGAGACTGTGTTCTGATGGTGGGTGAGGTTGTGTTCTGATGGTGGGTGAGGTTGTGTTCTGATGGTGGGTGAGACTGTGTTCTGATGGTGGGTGAGGTTGTGTTCTGATGGTGGGTGAGGTTGTGTTCTGAAGGTGGGTGAGGTTGTGTTCTGATGGTAGGTGAGGCTGTGTTCTGATGGTGGGTGAGGTTGTGTTCAGATGGTGGGTGAGGTTGTGTTCTGATGGTGGGTGAGGCTGTGTTCTGATGGTGGGTGAGGCTGTGTTCTGATGGTGGGTGAGGTTGTGTTCAGATGGTGGGTGAGGTTGTGTTCTGATGGTGGGTGAGGTTGTGTTCTGATGGTGGGTGAGGTTGTGTTCTGATGGTGGGTGAGGTTGTGTTCTGATGGTGGGTGAGGCTGTGTTCTGATGGTGGGTGAGGCTGTGTTCTGATGGTGGGTGAGGTTGTGTTCTGATGGTAGGTGAGGTTGTGTTCTGATGGTGGGTGAGGTTGTGTCTCTGGTGGTGGGTGAGGTTGTGTTCTGATGGTGGGTGAGGTTGTGTTTTGATGGTGCGTGAGGTTGTGTTCAGATGGTGGGTGAGGTTGTGTTCTGATGGTGGGTGAGGCTGTGTCTCTGATGATGGGTGAGGCTGTGTTCTGATTGTGGGTGAGGTTGTGTTCTGATGGTGGGTGAGGTTGTGTTCTGATGGTGGGTGAGGTTGTGTTCTGATGGTGCGTGAGGTTGTGTCTCTGATGGTGGGTGAGGTTGTGTTCTGATGGTGGGTGAGGCTGTGTTCTGATGGTGCGTGAGGTTGTGCTCTGATGGTAGGTGAGGTTGTGTTCTGATGGTGGGTGAGGCTGTGTTCTGATGGTGGGTGAGGTTGTGTCTCTGATGGTGGGTGAGATTGTGTTCTGATGGTGGGTGAGGTTGTGTTCTGATGGTGGGTGAGGTTGTGTTCTGATGGTGGGTGAGGTTGTGTTCAGATGGTGGGTGAGGTTGTGTTCTGATGGTGGGTGAGGTTGTGTTCTGATGGTGCGTGATGTTGTGTTCTGATGGTAGGTGAGGTTTTGTTCTGATGGTGGGTGAGGCTGTGTTCTGATGGTGGGTGAGGCTGTGTTCTGATGGTGGGTGAGGTTGTGTTCTGATGGTAGGTGAGGTTGTGTTCTGATGGTTGGTGAGGTTGTGTCTCTGGTGGTGGGTGAGGTTGTGTTCTGATGGTGGGTGAGGTTGTGTTTTGATGGTGCGTGAGGTTGTGTTCAGATGGTGGGTGAGGTTGTGTTCTGATGGTGGGTGAGGCTGTGTCTCTGATGATGGGTGAGGCTGTGTTCTGATTGTGTGTGAGGTTGTGTTCTGATGGTGCGTGAGGTTGTGTCTCTGATGGTGGGTGAGGTTGTGTTGTGATGGTGGGTGAGGCTGTGTTCTGATGGTGCGTGAGGTTGTGTTCTGATGGTAGGTGAGGTTGTGTTCTGATGGTGGGTGAGGCTGTGTTCTGATGGTGGGTGAGGTTGTGTCTCTGATGGTGGGTGAGATTGTGTTCTGATGGTGGGTGAGGTTGTGTCTCTGATGGTGGGTGAGGTTGTGTTCTGATGGCGGGTGAGGTTGTGTTCTGATGGTGGGTGAGGTTGTGTCTCTAATGGTGGGTGAGGTTGTGCTCTGATGATGGGTGAGGTTGTGTTCTGATGGTGGGCGAGGTTGTGTTCCGATGGTGGGTGAGGCTGTGTTCTGATGGTAGGTGAGTTTGTGTTCTGATGATGGGGGAAGTTGTGTTCTGATGGTGGGTGACGTTGTGTTCTGATGGGGGTGAGGTTGTGTTATGATGGTGGGTGAGGTTGTGTTTTGATGGTGGGTGAGGTTGTGTTCTGATGGTGGTTGAGGTTGTGTTCTGATGCTGGGTGAGGTTGTGTTCTGATGGTGGGTGAGGTTGTGTTCTGATGGCGGGTGAGGTTGTGTTCTGATGGTGGGTGAGGTTGTGTTATGATGGTGGGTGAGGTTGTGTTTTGATGGTGGGTGAGGATGTGTTCTGATGGTGGTTGAGGTTGTGTTCTGATGTTGGGTGAGGTTGTGTTCTGATGGTGGGTGAGATTGTGTTCTGATGGTAAGTGAGGTTGTGTTCTGATGGTGGGTGAGGCTGTGTTCTGATGGTGGGTGAGGCTGTGTTCTGATGGTGGGTGAGGTTGTGTTCTGATGGTGGTTGAGGTTGTGTTCTGATGGTGGGTGAGGTTGTGTTCTGATGGTGCGTGAGGTTGTGTCTCTGATGGTGGGTGAGGTTGTGTTCTGATGGTGGGTGAGGTTGTGTCTCTGATGGTGGGTGAGGTTGTGTTCTGATGGTGGGTGAGGTTGTGTTCTGATGGTGCGTGAGGTTGTGTTCTGATTTTAGGTGAGGTTGTGTTATGATGGTGGGTGAGGCTGTGTTCTGATGGTGGGTGAGGTTGTGTCTCTGATGGTGGGTGAGGTTGTGTTCTGATGGTGGGTGAGGTTGTGTCTCTGATGGTGGGTGAGGTTGTGTTCTGATGGCGGGTGAGGTTGTGTTCTGATGGTGGGTGGGGTTGTGTCTCTGATGGTGGGTGAGGTTGTGTTCTGATGATGGGTTACCTGTAGGTTACCTGGAGGTTATTCCGGGGATCAATGCCCCCGCGGCCCGGTCCATGACCAGGCCTCCCGATGGATCAGGGCCTGATCAACTAGGCTGTTACTGCTAGGCTGTTACTGAGGTTGTGTTCTGATGGTGGGCGAGGTTGTGTTCCGATGGTGGGTGAGGCTGTGTTCTGATGGTAGGTGAGGTTGTGTTCTGATGATGGGGGAAGTTGTGTTCTGATGGTGGGTGAGGTTGTGTTCTGATGGTTGGTGAGGCTGTGTTCTGATGATGGGTGAGGTTGTGTTCTGATGGTGGGTGAGGTTGTGTTTTGATGGTGGTTGAGGTTGTGTTCTGATGGTGGTTGAGGTTGTGTTCTGATGGTGCGTGAGGTTGTGTTCTGATGGTGGGTGAGGCTGTGTTCTGATGATGGGTGAGGTTGTGTTCTGATGGTGGGTGAGGTTGTGTTCTGATGGTGGGTGAAGTTGTGTTCTGATGGTGGGTGAGGTTGCTTTCTGATGGTGGGTGAGGTTGAGATTGTCTCAGCCCAGCTACAACATCCACAACATCTTCAGCATCCTCAGCAACCACAACAGCCACAGCATCCTCAGCATCCCAGGCAACAGTTTATCTGTTCATCTCAGAGCAACACACCTCATCCCACAATTATATTTATCAAAACCCTGTTAACACATAATGAAGCGCAAGTAGCCTCACTACTGCCGACAAACTCTCCGAAAGAGCGGCAGTAATCAAGCATAGTGTGACTCTAAACTCTCCTCTGCTGAGGTCCATCGCACTGGAGAACTTTGCTCATTTCAACTCAGTTTCTTAAGAATGTCTGAAAGTTGCTGAGGAGGAGGAGGAGGCGAGAAGAAAGAGAGTGAGATTGGCCACTTTCTTAGTCAAGTGTTCCCTCAGTCACACACGTTCCCCTCAGTCATAGGTGTTCCCTCAGTCACAGGTGTTCCCTCAGTCACAGGTGTTCCCTCAGTCACAGGTGTTCCTTCAGTCACAGGTGTTCCCTCAGTCAGAGGCGTTCCCTCAGTCACAGGTGTTCCCTCAGTCAGAGGCGTTCCCTCAGTCACAGGTGTTCCCTTAGTCACAGGTGTTCCCTCAGTCACAGGTGTCCCCTTAGTCACAGATGTTCCCTTAGTCACAGGTGTTCCCTCAGTCACAGGTGTTCCCTCAGTCACAGGTGTTCCCTTAGTCACAGGTGTTCCCCTTAGTCACAGGTGTTTCCTCAGTCACAGGTGTTCCCTCAATCACAGGTGTTCCCTCAGTCATAGGTGTTCCCTCAGTCGCAGGTGTTCCCTCAGTCACAGGTGTTCCCTCAGTCACAGGTGTTCCCTCAGTCACAGGTGTTCCCTCAGTCACAGGTATTCCCTCAGTCACAGGTGTTCCCTCAGTCACAGGTGTTCCCTCAGTCACAGGTGTTCCCTCAGTCACAGGCGTTCCCTCAGTCACAGGTGTTCCCTCAGTCACAGGTGTTCCCTCAGTCACAGGTGTTCCCTCAGTCACAGGTGTTCCCTCAGTCACAGGTGTTCCCTCAGTCACAGTGTTCCCTCAGTCACAGGTGTTCCCTCAGTCACAGGTGTTCCCTCAGTCACAGGTATTCCTTCAGTCACAGGTGTTCCCTCAGTCACAGTGTTCCCTCAGTCACAGGTGTTCCCTCAGTCACAGGTGTTCCCTCAGTCACAGGTGTTCCCTCAGTCACAGGTGTTCCCTCAGTCACAGGCGTTCCCTCAGTCACAGGTGTTCCCTCAGTCACAGGTGTTCCCTCAGTCACAGGTGTTCCCTCAGTCACAGGTGTTCCCTCAGTCACAGGTGTTCCCTCAGTCACAGGTGTTCCCTCAGTCACAGGTGTTTCCTCAGTCATAGGTGTTCCCTCAATCACAGGTGTTCCCTCAGTCATAGGTGTTCCCTCAGTCGCAGGTGTTTCCTCAGTCACAGGTGTTCCCTCAGTCACAGGTGTTCCCTCAGTCATAGGTGTTCCCTCAGTCGCAGGTGTTCCCTCAGTCACAGGTGTTCCCTCAGTCACAGGTGTTCCCTCAGTCACAGGTGTTCCCTCAGTCACATGTATTCCCTCAGTCACAGGTGTTCCCTCAGTCACAGTGTTCCCTCAGTCACAGGTGTTCCCTCAGTCACAGGTGTTCCCTCAGTCACAGGTGTTCCCTCAGTCACAGGCGTTCCCTCAGCTACAGGTGTTCCCTCAGTCACAGGTGTTCCCTCAGTCATAGGTGTTCCCTCAGTCACAGGTGTTCCCTCAGTCACAGGTGTTCCCTCAGTCACAGTGTTCCCTCAGTCACAGGTGTTCCCTCAGTCACAGGTGTTCCCTCAGTCACAGGTGTTCCCTCAGTCACAGGTGTTCCCTCAGTCACAGTGTTCCCTCAGTCACAGGTGTTCCCTCAGTCACAGGTGTTCCCTCAGTCACAGGTATTCCCTCAGTCGCAGGTGTTCCCTCAGTCACAGGTGTTCCCTCAGTCACAGGTATTCCCTCAGTCACAGGTGTTCCGTCAGTCACAGGTGTTCCCTCAGTCACAGGTGTTCCCTCAGTCACAGGTGTTCCCTCAGTCACAGGTGTTCGCTTAGTCACAGGTGTTCCCTCAGTCACTGTGTTCCCTCAGTCACAGGTGTTCCCTCAGTCACAGGTGTTCCCTCAGTCCCAGGTGTTCCCTCAGTCACAGGTGTTCCCTCAGTCACAGGTGTTCCCTCAGTCACAGGTGTTCCCTCAGTCACAGTGTTCCCTCAGTCACAGGTGTTCCCTCAGTCACAGGTGTTCCCTCAGTCACAGGTATTCCCTCAGTCACAGGTGTTCCCTCAGTCACAGGTGTTCCCTCAGTCACAGGTATTCCCTCAGTCACAGGTGTTCCCTCAGTCACAGGTGTTCCCTCAGTCACAGTGTTCCCTCAGTCACAGGTGTTCGCTCAGTCACAGCTGTTCGCTCAGTCACAGGTGTTCCCTCAGTCACAGGTGTTCCCTCAGTCACAGGTGTTCCCTCAGTCACAGGTGTTCCCTCAGTCACAGGTGTTCGCTCAGTCACAGGTGTTCCCTCAGTCACTGTGTTCCCTCAGTCACAGGTGTTCCCTCAGTCACAGGTGTTCCCTCAGTCACAGGTGTTCCCTCAGTCACAGGTGTTCCCTCAGTCACAGGTATTCCCTCAGTCACAGGTGTTCCCTCAGTCACAGGTGTTCCCTCAGTCCCAGGTGTTCCCTCAGTCACAGGTGTTCCCTCAGTCACAGGTGTTCCCTCAGTCACAGGTGTTCCCTCAGTCACAGGTGTTCCCTCAGTCCCAGGTGTTCCCTCAGTCACAGGTGTTCCCTCAGTCACAGGTGTTCCCTCAGTCCCAGGTGTTCCCTCAGTCACAGGTGTTCCCTCAGTCACAGGTGTTCCCTCAGTCACAGTGTTCCCTCAGTCACAGGTGTTCCCTCAGTCACAGGTGTTCCCTCAGTCACAGGTGTTCCCTCAGTCACAGGTGTTCCCTCAGTCACAGGTGTTCCCCTCAGTCACATGTTAGAGACACCGTTGATGATAGTCTATGTGAGAGGAAAGATTCGCTAGTACAAGTTATATTCTGGTTCATTGCGTCAATAGACGTAGTGTCAGGTCGTTAGTCTAGGACACGATTCACAAATAACCCTCATTTAGAAGAAAGAGAAACTTATGACGACATTTCGGTCCTACTTAGATCACTAACAAGTCACACTAACACACGAAGGCTTGTCAGTGTGACTTGTAAATGGTCTAAGTCGGACTGAAACGTCGTCGTGCGGGTTATTTGTGTGTTGTTGCAGTCACGGTATTGCGCATTATTTCTCGTAGGATGTGAGTGTTCATTATATTGTGTTCTGGCATTTTTTTCACAGTTGACACCTGTCATGACTCTAGCATGATTTTAAAATATTAGCTTAAGTTTATTTTGAAATCACATCCTGTACTGTACGTTCTCATAGTTAATGTACAGTACGTACCAATCACCTCCCAGGACTAAGCGATCTCAGAGCTAACGTACAGAACGTACTAACTACCTCCTAGGACTAAGCGATCTCAGAGCTAACGTACAGAACGTACTAACTACCTCCAAGGACTAAGCAATCTCAGAGCTCACGTACAAAACGTACTAACTACCTCCAAGGACTAAGCGATCTCAGAGTTAACGTACAGAACGTACTAACTACCTCAGAGCAACTAACTACCTCCAAGGACTAAGCGTTCTACTAACTACCTCCAAGACTAAGCTAACTCACGTACAGAACGTACTAACTACCTCCAAGGACTAAGCGATCTCAGAGTTAACGTACAGAACGTACTAACTACCTCCAAGGACTAAGCGTTCTCAGAGCTAACGAACAGAACGTACTAACTACCTCCAAGGACTAAGCGATCTCAGAGCTAACGTACATATTACCCTCCATGTTCTTCTGTTGTTTTGAATATCCATATCACATTTTTTTCTGTATTTCTGATTTGCTTACGAATTTTGTATTACGTTCCTGCCTTATTAATCGCCTGCTGCAATACGGTTTATGGGGAATTTTTATCTATTGAACGACGTATTTCCCTATTACAGGGACTAAGGTAAATCTTGTTAATTACCGGTGTCTGACCTTGTACCAGGCTGTGTCTTGGTTAATTACCAGTGTCTGACCTTGTATCAGGCTGTGTCTTGGTTAATTACCGGTGTCTGACCTTGTACCAGGCTGTGTCTTGGTTAATTACCGGTGTCTGACCTTGTACCAGGCTGTGTCTTGGTTAATTACCGGTGTCTGACCTTGTATCAGGCTGTGTCTTGGTTAATTACCGGTGTCTGACCTTGTACCAGGCTGTGTCACGGTTAATTACCGGTGTCTGACCTTGTACCAGGCTGTATCTTGGTTAATTACCGGTGTCTGACCTTGTACCAGGCTGTGTCTTGGTTAATTACCGGTGTCTGACCTTGTATCAGGCTGTGTCTTGGTTAATTACCGGTGTCTGACCTTGTACCAGGCTGTGTCTTGGTTAATTACCGGTATCTGACCTTGTACCAAGCTGTGTCTCGGTTAATTACCGGTGTCTGACCTTGTACCAGGCTGTGTCTTGGTTAATTACCGGTATCTGACCTTGTACCAGGCTGTGTCTTGGTTAATTACCGGTATTTGACCTTGTACCAGGCTGTGTCTTGGTTAATTACCGGTGTCTGACCTTGTACCAGGCTGTGTCTTGGTTAATTACCGGTATCGGACCTTGTACCAGGCTGTGTCTTGGTTAATTACCGGTGTCTGACCTTGTACCAGGCTGTGTCACGGTTAATTACCGGTGTCTGACCTTGTACCAGGCTGTGTCACGGTTAATTACCGGTGTCTGACCTTGTACCAGGCTGTGTCACGGCTAATTACCGGTGTCTGACCTTGTACCAGGCTGTGTCTTGGTTAATTACCGGTGCCTGACCTTGTACCAGGCTGTGTCTTGGTTAATTACCGGTGTTTGACCTTGTACCAGGCTGTGTCACGGTTAATTACCGGTGTCTGACCTTGTACCAGGCTGTGTCTTGGTTAATTACCGGTGTTTGACCTTGTACCAGGCTGTCTTGGTTAATTACCGGTGTCTGACCTTGTACCAGGCTGTGTCTTGGTTAATTACCGGTGTCTGACCTTGTACCAGGCTGTGTCACGGTTAATTACCGGTGTTTGACCTTGTACCAGGCTGTGTCACGGTTAATTACCGGTGTCTGACCTTGTACCAGGCTGTGTCTTGGTTAATTACCGGTGCCTGACCTTGTACCAGGCTGTGTCTTGGTTAATTACCGGTGTCTGACCTTGTACCAGGCTGTGTCTTGGTTAATTACCGGTGTCTGACCTTGTACCAGGCTGTGTCACGGTTAATTACCGGTGTCTGACCTTGTACCAGGCTGTGTCTTGGTTAATTACCGGTGTCTGACCTTGTACCAGGCTGTGTCTTGGTTAATTACCGGTGTCTGACCTTGTACCAGGCTGTGCCACGGTTAATTACCGGTGTTTGACCTTGTACCAGGCTGTGTCACGGTTAATTACCGGTGTCTGACCTTGTACCAGGCTGTGTCTTGGTTAATTACCGGTGCCTGACCTTGTACCAGGCTGTGTCTTGGTTAATTACCGGTGTCTGACCTTGTACCAGGCTGTGTCACGGTTAATTACCGGTGTCTGACCTTGTACCAGGCTGTGTCACGGTTAATTACCGGTGTCTGACCTTGTACCAGGCTGTGTCTTGGTTAATTACCGGTGTCTGACCTTGTACCAGGCTGTGTCTTGGTTAACTAACGGTGCCTGACCTTGTACCAGGCTGTGTCTTGGTTAATTACCGGTGTCTGACCTTGTACCAGGCTGTGTCACGGTTAATTACCGGTGTCTGACCTTGTACCAGGCTGTGTCACGGCTAATTACCGGTGTCTGACCTTGTACCAGGCTGTGTCTTGGTTAATTACCGATGCCTGACCTTGTACCAGGCTGTGTCTTGGTTAATTACCGGTGTCTGACCTTGTACCAGGCTGTGTCACGGTTAATTACCGGTGTCTGACCTTGTACCAGGCTGTGTCTTGGTTAATTACCGGTGTTTGACCTTGTACCAGGCTGTGTCACGGTTAATTACCGGTGTCTGACCTTGTACCAGGCTGTGTCTTGGTTAACTAACGGTGCCTGACCTTGTACCAGGCTGTGTCTTGGTTAATTACCGGTGTCTGACCTTGTACCAGGCTGTGTCACGGTTAATTACCGGTGTCTGACCTTGTACCAGGCTGTGTCTTGGTTAACTAACGGTGCCTGACCTTGTACCAGGCTGTGTCTTGGTTAACTAACGGTGCCTGACCTTGTACCAGGCTGTGTCTTGGTTAACTAACGGTGCCTGACCTTGTACCAGGCTGTGTCTTGGTTAACTAACGGTGCCTGACCTTGTACCAGGCTGTGTCTTGGTTAACTAACGGTGTCTGACCTTGTACCAGGCTGTGTCTTGGTTAACTAACGGTGAATGACCTTGTACCAGGCTGTGTCTTGGTTAATTACCCGTGTTGAAGCTGCCTGTGTGCCAGGGATGGTAATGTTAAGCAAACTTTCCACACTCTACTGATCACTGAGTTTACCTCTCGAGTCACTCATTTAGTCTTCTGGCTACTCAGTCAGTCAGTCAGTCAGTCAGTCAGTCGGTTTTAACAGTCTGGGGATTTAACAGCCTGGGGTTTACCAGCCTGGGAGTTTAACAGTCCAGGGGTTTAACAGCAAGGGGTTTACCAGCCTGCGGGGTTACCAGCCTGGGGGTTTACCAGTCTGGAGTTTACGAGCCTGAGGTATAACAGCAATGGGTTTACCAGCCTAGAATTTTAACAGCCTGATGGTTTACCAGCCTGGGGTTTAGCAGCAAGGGGTTTACCAACATGGGGTATAACAGCAAGGGGTTTACCATGCTGGGGTTTAACAGCAAGGGGTTTACCAACCTGGGGTATAACAGCAAGGGGTTTACCAACCTGGGGTATAACAGCAAGGGGTTTAACAGCAAGGGATTTACCAGTCTGGGGTTTAACAGCAAGGAGTTTACAAGTCTGGTGGTTTATCAGCCTGAGGGTTTAACAACAAGGGGTTTACCAGCTTGGGGTTTAACAGTCTGGAGGTTTAACAGAAATGACCACAGCAACGGCCAAAAGAACGACAACAAGAACGACCACAGGAATGACCATAAGAAAGACCACAGGAATAACCACAACAACGACCCCAGAAACGACCATAGGAACGACACACAGGCCAATCCAGTACGGAACATCTGCTAAAGTAACAATCAACCTATCATCAGAAAATATGCCACGGTATGGTACGGGTGGAATCTGAACCAATGGCGAGTGAGTCAATCAAAAAAATAATATTTCAACTTGTTCTCTCTTTCTCTCTCTCTCTCTCTCTCTCTCTCTCTCTCTCTCTCTCTCTCTCTCTCTCTCTCTCTCTCTCTCTCTCTCTCTCCTGCTCCAGCAGTACCTGCTCCCTCACCTACATTATGCCGGCTCCACTAACATACTACCTCATTATATTCTCCTCACTGGCACCAAGTTTACAACGCTGCCGTGTTAATCACCCCATGAGGTGATTAACACGGCATCACTGTGTTAATCTCCTCCATCAGTTAACTAACACATCATGGGGCTGTAGAGTAATTAATGGGTTAATGGCGTCCTACAACTGGGTCATGGAGATTCACGGATTTTAAGACGTGAAATGTTTGACTTTCTGACTCAGCTATGTTAGTTGGAAACATACGTGTATCATACTGGGTTACACTGTATTATATGTGTATCATACTGGGTTATATTGTATTATACGTGTATCATACTGGGTTATACTGTATTATATGTGTATCATACTGGGTTATATTGTATTATATGTGTATCATACTGGGTTATATTGTATTATATGTGTATCATACTGGGTTATATTGTATTATATGTGTATCATACTGGGTTATACTGTATTATATGTGTATCATACTGGGTTATATTGTATTATATGTGTATCATACTGGGTTATATTGCATTATATGTGTATCATACTGGGTTATACTGTATTATATGTGTATCATACTGGGTTATATTGTATTATATGTGTATCATACTGGGTTATATTGTATTATATGTGTATCATACTGGGTTATATTGTATTATATGTGTATCATACTGGGTTATACTGTATTATACGTGTATCATACTGGGTTATATTGTATTATACGTGTATCATACTGGGTTATATTGTATTATATGTGTATCATACTGGGTTATATTGTATTATATGTGTATCATACTGGGTTATATTGTATTATACGTGTATCATACTGGGTTATATTGTATTATATGTGTATCATACTGGGTTATACTGTATTATATGTGTATCATACTGGGTTATATTGTATTATATGTGTATCATACTGGGTTATACTGTATTATATGTGTATCATACTGGGTTATACTGTATTATATGTGTATCATACTGGGTTATATTGTATTATATGTGTATCATACTGGGTTATATTGTATTATATGTGTATCATACTGAGTTATATTGTATCATACTGGGTTATATTGAATTATACGTGTATCATACTAGGTTATACTGTATTATATGTGTATCATACTGGGTTATACTGTATTATATGTGTATCATACTGGGTTATACTGTATTATACGTGTGTCATACTGGGTTATACTGTATTATATGTGTATCATACTGGGTTATACTGTATTATATGTGTATCATACTGGGTTATATTGTATTATATGTGTATCATACTGGGTTATATTGTATCATACTGGGTTATATTGTATTATACGTGTATCATACTGGGTTATATTTTATTATATGTGTATCATACTGGGTTATACTGTATTATATGTGTATCATACTGGGTTATACTGATTATATGTGTATCATACAGGGTTATATTGTATTATAAATGTATATCATACTGGGTTATATTGTATTATATGTGTATCATACTGTGTTATACTGTATTATATGTGTATCATACTGGGTTATATTGTATTATATGTGTATCATACTGGGTTATATTGTATTATATGTGTATCATACTGGGTTATATTATATTATATGTGTATCATACTGGGTTATATTGTATTATATGTGTATCATACTGGGTTATATTGTATTATATGTGTATCATACTGGGTTATACTGTATTATACGTGTATCATACTGGGTTATATTGTATTATATGTGTATTATACTGGGTTATATTGTATTATACGTGTATCATACTGGGTTATATTGTATTATATGTGTATCATACTGGGTTATATTGTATTATATGTGTATCATACTGGGTTATATTGTATTATACGTGTATCATACTTTGTTATATTGTATTATATGTGTATCATACTGGGTTATACTGTATTATATGTGTATCATACTGGGTTATATTGTATTATATGTGTATCATACTGGGTTATACTGTATTATATGTGTATCATACTGGTTTATACTGTATTATATGTGAATCATACTGGGTTATATTGTATTATATGTGTATCATACTGGGTTATGTTGTATTATATGTGTATCATACTGGGTTATATTGTATCATACTGGGTTATATTGAATTATACGTGTATCATACTGGGTTATACTGTATTATATGTGTATCATACTGGGTTATACTGTATTATGTGTATCATACTGGGTTATACTGTATTATACGTGTATCATACTGGGTTATACTGTATTATATGTGTATCATACTGGGTTATACTGTATTACATGTGTATCATACTGGGTTATACTGTATTATATGTGTATCATACTGGGTTATACTGTATTATATGTGTATCATACTGGGTTATACTGTATTATACGTGTATCATACTGGGTTATACTGTATTATATGTGTATCATACTGGGTTATACTGTATTACATGTGTATCATACTGGGTTATACTGTATTATATGTGTATCATACTGGGTTATATTGTATTATATGTGTATCATACTGGGTTATATTGTATTATATGTGTATCATACTGGGTTATATTGTATCATACTGGGTTATATTGTATTATACGTGTATCATACTGGGTTATATTGTATTATATGTGTATCATACTGGGTTATACTGTATTATATGTGTATCATACTGGGTTATACTGTATTATATGTGTATCATACTGGGTTATATTGTATTATATGTGTATCATACTGGGTTATATTGTATTATATGTGTATCATACTGGGTTATACTGTATTATATGTGTATCATACTGGGTTATACTGTATTATATGTGTATCATACTGGGTTATATTGTATTATATGTGTATCATACTGGGTTATACTGTATTATACGTGTATCATACTGGGTTATATTGTATTATATGTGTATTATACTGGGTTATATTGTATTATACGTGTATCATACTGTATTATATGTGTATCATACTGGGTTATATTGTATTATATGTGTATAATACTGGGTTATATTGTATTATATGTGTATCATACTGGGTTATATTGTATTATATGTGTATCATACTGGGTTATATTGTATTATATGTGTATCATACTGGGTTATATTGTATTATATGTGTATCATACTGGGTTATACTGTATTATACGTGTATCATACTGGGTTATATTGTATTATATGTGTATTATACTGGGTTATATTGTATTATACGTGTATCATACTGGGTTATATTGTATTATATGTGTATCATACTGGGTTATATTGTATTATATGTGTATCATACTGGGTTATATTGTATTATACGTGTATCATACTGGGTTATATTGTATTATATGTGTATCATACTGGGTTATACTGTATTATATGTGTATCATACTGGGTTATATTGTATTATATGTGTATCATACTGGGTTATACTGTATTATATGTGTATCGTACTGGGTTATACTGTATTATATGTGTATCATACTGGGTTATTTTGTATTATATGTGTATCATACTGGGTTATATTGTATTATATGTGTATCATACTGGGTTATATTGTATCATACTGGGTTATATTGAATTATACGAGTATCATACTGGGTTATACTGTATTATATGTGTATCATACTGGGTTATACTGTATTATATGTGTATCATACTGGGTTATACTGTATTATACGTGTATCATACTGGGTTATACTCTATTATATGTGTATCATACTGGGTTATACTGTATTACATGTGTATCATACTATGTTATACTGTATTATATGTGTATCATACTGGGTTATATTGTATTATATGTGTATCATACTGGGTTATGTTGTATTATATGTGTATCATACTGGGTTATATTGTATCATACTGGGTTATATTGTATTATATGTGTATCATACTGGGTTATATTGCATTATATGTGTATCATACTGGGCTATACTGTATTATATGTGTATCATACTGGGTTATACTGTATTATATTTGTATCATACTGGGTTATACTGTATTATATGTGTATCATACTGGGTTATATTGTATCATACTGGGTTATTTTGTATTATACGTGTATCATCCTGGGTTATATTGTATTATATGTGTATGATACTGGATTATACTGTATCACTCTGTATAATATGTGTATCATATTATGCGTGTATTCTAATGAATTATACTGTATCATGCGTGTATCATCCTTTATTATACTGTATCATACGAATATCATACTGTATTATACTGCATAATACTGCATTATTTGGTATTATACGAGTATCATACTGTATTATACTGTCTCATAGGTGTATTATACAGTATCATGCTTAATCATACAGTATCATACAGCATTAAACAGTATCATACAGTATGTTACTGCATCATACAGCATCATACAGTATCATACAGCATTAAACAGTATCATACAGTATGTTACTGAATCATACAGCATCATACAGTATCATACAGCATTAAACAGTATCATACAGTATGTTACTGCATCATACAGCATCATACAGCATCATACAGCATCATACAGCATCATACAGCATCATACAGCATCATACAGCATCATACAGCATCATACAGCATCATACAGCATCATACAGCATCATACAGCATCATACAGCATCATACAGCATCATACAGCATCATACAGCATCATACAGCATCATACAGTATCATACAGCATCATACAGCATCATACAGCATCATACAGTATCATACAGCATCATACAGCATCATACAGTATCATACAGCATCATACAGCATCATACAGTATCATACAGTATCATACAGCATCATACAGTATCATACAGCATCATACAGTATCATACAGTATCATACAGCATCATACAGCATCATACAGTATCATACAGTATCATACAGCATCATACAGTATCATACAGCATCATACAGTATCATACAGCATCATACAGTATCATACAGCATCATACAGCATCATACAGCATCATACAGTATCATACAGTATCAGACAGTATCATACAGCATCATACAGTCAGCAACAACATCATACAGCATCATACAGTCAGCAACATCACACAGCATCATACAGTCAGCAACATCATACAGCATCATACAGTCAGCAACATCATACAGCATCATACAGTCAGCAACATCATACAGCATCATACAGCATCATACAGCATCATACAGCATCATACAGCATCATACAGCATCATACAGCATCATACAGCATCATACAGTATCATACAGCATCATACAGTATCATACAGCATCATACAGCATCATACAGCATCATACAGTATCATACAGCATCATACAGTATCATACAGTATCATACAGCATCATACAGCATCATACAGCATCATACAGCATCATACAGCATCATACAGCATCATACAGTATCATACAGTATCATACAGTATCATACAGCATCATACAGTATCATACAGCATCATACAGCATCATACAGCATCATACAGCATCATACAGCATCATACAGCATCATACAGTATCATACAGCATCATACAGTATCATACAGCATCATACAGCATCATACAGCATCATACAGTATCATACAGCATCATACAGCATCATACAGCATCATACAGCATCATACAGTATCATACAGCATCATACAGCATCATACAGCATCATACAGCATCATACAGTATCATACAGTATCATACAGTATCATACAGTATCATACAGCATCATACAGCATCATACAGTATCATACAGCATCATACAGCATCATACAGCATCATACAGTATCATACAGCATCATACAGCATCATACAGTATCATACAGCATCATACAGTATCATACAGCATCATACAGCATCATACAGTATCATACAGTATCATACAGTATCATACAGCATCATACCGCATCATACAGTATCATACAGTATCATACAGCATCATACAGTATCATACAGTATCATACAGCATCATACAGCATCATACAGTATCATACAGCATCATACAGTATCATACAGTATCATACAGTATTATACAGCATCATACAGCATCATACAGTATCATACAGTATCATACAGCATCATACAGTCAGCAACAACATCACACAGCATCATACAGTCAGCAACAACATCATACAGCATCATACAGTCAGCAACATCATACAGCATCATACAGTCAGCAACAACATCATACAGCATCATACAGTCAGCAACAACATCATACAGCATCATACAGTCAGCAACAACATCATACAGCATCATACAGCATCATACAACAGCGAGTAAAAAATTATCCGTCAAAGGAAACATATTTTATTGTAAAAGAATAATTAAGTTTTTTATGTTGTGAATGATGTGTGTAGGAGAGAGAGAGAGAGAGAGAGAGAGAGAGAGAGAGAGAGAGAGAGAGAGAGAGAGAGAGTGTGAGAGAGAGAGAGAGAGACAGAGAGAGAGAGAGAGAGAGAGAGAGAGAGAGAGAGAGAGAGAGACAGAGAGAGAGAGACAGAGAGTTTAAAGTGTTAGGACACAGCTATGGTGCTCATTGGCTTTGACACGACCAGGTAAGTTTGCTTCTCATTATCTCTCTCTCTCCAGGTTCACACACACACACACACACACACACACACACACACACACACACACACACACACACACACACACACACACACACACACACACACACACACACACACACACACATACACACACACACACACACACACACACACACACAGTCAGCAGACGTGGGTCACAAGGCTCCGAGAACTTTAGTGTTTTTAAGTCGTGCAGTAACTGCTAGCAGTAATCAGTGGTAGTGACAACGTCTGTGAACAATCCTACGAGTGATAACCAGAGTTATTAGTTAAAAAAAGTCGAGAGGAAACCTGAAATCATTAATATTTCAAAGTGTCAAACCGTTAGTGGCTAGTAGGCTTCTGTTGCTACACAGATGCAAATATACAAATATTCAAGTGAGTGTTGAAGCGGGTGTTCAAGAATTTCGAGAGATTGGATAACAAGTGAAATGTGGGGCACCATACTGTGAGAGTGAAAAGGCTAATAAGCAAAAGTAGAAAGGAAAAAAATAAAATATATAACAAGGGAAGGTGGCAGTAGGCCTGCTGAAGCAGTGACGTCACAACAGTTGTGTCACATTATACATATAAAGTGTAACACCAAATGTGAAGTGTATTCTATTATAAGTGAAGTGTATTCTATTATAAGTGAAGTGTATTCTATCATAAGTGAAATCACATGAGGGACGCAGGATGTATGAGTATATATGCTTATAAAGATCACGGGTGAAGAATTTTCAAAATAGTGATAGAAGGCGTATGTACGACGACTACGTCATCAGCATCTGGCAACTTGTCATCGCATCACTGCCAGCGCAAGGTATTACTCACCTGTTGGGGTTGTTGTGGGGTTCTGAGTCCTGGTCTTGCGTCACTGTAGATACTGGTCACTCACTTCTGCAAGTTATTACCAGAATTAGAGCAGAAATAGCATAGATAAGGTGAAGATAGTGTTGACTAGCGAGGAGCAGCCTAGCGAGGAGCAGCCTAGCGAGGAGCAGCCTAGCGAGGGTGACGTCAGACACTCCTAGAAGCTGAGACAAGCTAAATTTTACAACCTAGTTACTTTCTGTGTTTTATAAGTAGAAGTGATAAGTGCTAGAATCACTGTTGGTAGTTTTAGAAATACTGGTATTACTACTGATATTTATTAGCAGTATGAATACTTAGAAGTGGGGGCACACATACATACACATGCAAACACACACACACACACACAGGATTTCATACCTTCCTGTTAACTGACCTGAAATCCCTCCCTCTCTTTCTCCCTCTCTCTTTCTCTCTCAATACCTATCTCTCTACCTCTCTTTACCCATCTCTCTCTACCTATCTCTCAGTACCTGTTTCTCTCTCTACCTCTACCTATCTCTCTCCCTCTCTACCTATCTCTCTCACTACCTCCATCTATACCTCTATCTACCTATACCTCTCTCTACCTATACCTCTCTACCTATACCTCTCTCTACCTATCTCTCACTACCTCTCTCTACCTATCTCTCCCTTTGCCTATCTCTCTCTCTTCCCTCTCCCATATCTCCCCTCTCTCATCTCTCCACTCTAACATTTCTTCTCTCTAACACCTCCCCCCCTCTAACATCTCTACCCCTCTAACATCTCTCCCCTTTCATTATCTCTCCCCTCTCCCTTTTCCCACCTCTATCTTCTCCCTCCTTTCTCTCTCTTCCATCTACCCCCTCACTCTCCCCCTCTCTCTCCCCTCTCTTTGCCCCTCTCTCCCTCCTTCTCTCCTCTCTCTCTCTCTCTCTCTCTCTCTCTCTCTCTCTCTCTCTCTCTCTCTCTCTCTCTCTCTCTCTCTCTCTCTCTCTCTCTCTCTCTCTCTCCTCTCTCTCTCTCTCTCTCTTCCCCCTTTTCCCTTCTCACTCTCCCCCTCTCTCCATCTACCTTTCCCTTCTCTCTCTTTGCCCCCTCTCTCTCTCACTCTCTCTCTCCCCCTTTTCCCTTCTCACTCTCCCCCTCCCTCTCTCCTTCTACCTTTCCCTTCTCTCTAGGGAAGAAAAAGAAAAAAAGAAGGAAAAAAAAAAAGAATGGTGGGGACTCGCAGGATCCAGGGATCAGATGAGAATGGTTCTGGTAGGGAGGAGTGGATGGAAGAGCAGTGGAAAATGATGGAACAAGAGTGGGAGAGAAAATTAGGAGAGCTTTCTGAAAAAATGGAGACAGAGCTTTCTGTGAAATTAGAAGAGAGCTTGGAGAAGGAGAAGAAGAATTGGAAGGCACAAGCCGAAACTGCAATAACCAGGATAAGGGTCCTAGAAGATGAGGTAAACAGGCTGAAGCAAGTTACATGGGCATTGACCAGAGAAGACACAGCATATGAAGCTGAGAGTCCGAACAGGAAGGAGGGAGATATGAATTATGCTAAGGCTATATCAACCTGCCAAGAAGGGCCAAGGAGTGAACGGGGAGAGCAGCTGGGTGCAGGCGGAGAGGGGGTTAGGTCAAATGCAGAGGCACAACAATGCTACCAAGAGCCAATGGAAAAAACAAGGGAGAAAATGACCATGTACAGACAGGAACGAGAGTCACAGAGGGAGAGGCAATGGGAGGAGGAAAGGGCTAAAGCAGTGTTTATCCACGGGTTTCAGGAGAGAGAGGAAAGGACACACACTGAAAGACGGCAGGCAGAAAGAAAGGAGATTGAGAACATCATCAAGGAAATAGGTGAAGAAGACATGGACGAGATTGTAAATTTTCAGAGAAAAGGGGGGTACTCCAAGGGAAGAAAACGACCGATCAAGCTGATTCTCAGGACAGAAACAGTATGGAATAGGATCCTCCAAGAGAAACCGCGGTTGAAATACTCGGAAAAGTATATGAGGGTGTTCCTAGACAGAGACAGAACACAAACAGAACGACAGCAGCTGAGGGAGAAGACAAAAAAGCGATAGAAGCTACGAAAGGAGACAAGGTTGGAACCAGCAGAGGTCAATCAGAGCAGAACAGAGCAGCAAGTGCAAGCACACACAGAACTATCCTCAGAAAACCATCCCAACACAAACTACAATCCACACTCACAGCTTCCACCCAACACCCAGCTATAGAATCCCACAGTATGCTACCAGGTCTCCCACCCTCACAGTGTTGGAAAGGAAACTGAAGGTATGGTACACAAACGCTGATGGAATAACAAATAAGTGGGAGGAGTGGCACGAAAGAGTCAAAGAGGCATCACTGGACATCATAGCTCTCACAGAAACCAAGCTAACAGGTATGATAACAGATGCCATATTTCCAACGGGATACCAGATCCTGAGGAAACAGAGAGGTAACAGGGGGGGGGGAGGAGTGGCACTGTTGATCAAAAACCAATGGAATTTTGATGAGCTGGAGAGAGGAGACAGCGGAGAAGCAAGCGATTACATAGCGGGAACACTTGACTCTGGAGGTCCCAAGGTGGTAATTGCAGTGATGTATAACCCACCACAGAACAGCAGGAGGCCAAGGCAAGAGTACGACGAGAGCAATAGAGCGATGGTTGACACACTGGCTGCAGTGGCCAGAAAAGCTCATGCATGCAGGGCAAAGCTCCTGATCATGGGCGACTTTAACCACAAGGAGATCGATTGGAAGAACTTGGAGCCGCATGGAGGCCAAGATACATGGAGGGCTAAGATGATGGAGGTGGTACTGGAAAACTTCATGCACCAACACGTAAGGGACACTACAAGAGAGAGAGGAGAGGATGAACCAGCAAGACTGGACCTAGTATTCACCTTGAGTAGTGCAGATATTGAGGACATCACATATGAAAGACCCCTTGGGGCCAGCGATCATGTGGTTTTAAGCTTCGAATACACAGTAGAACTACAAGTGGAGGGGGAAGCAGGAAGGCCAGGATGAATGAAGCCAAACTACAAGAAAGGGGACTACATGGGAATTAGGAACTTCCTGAACGGGGTTCAGTGGGACAGAGAATTGGCAGGGAAGTCAGTTAATGAGATGATGGAATATGTAGCAACAGTGTGCAAGGAGGCTCAGGAGAGGTTTATATCCAAGGGTATCAGGACTAATGAAAAAGCCAGGATGAGCCCATGGTTCACCCAAAGGTGCAGGGAGGCAAAAACCAAGTGTGCTAGGGAATGAAAGAAATGCAGAAGGCAAAGGACCCAAGAGAATAAGGAGAACAGTCGTAGAGCCAGAAATGAATATGCACACATAAGAAGGGAGGCCCAACGACAATGTGAAAACGACATAGCAGCGAAAGCCAAATCTGACCCAAAACTGTTATACAGCCACATCAGGAGGAAAACAACAGTCAAGGACCAGGTAATCAGGCTAAGGAAGGAAGGAGGAGAGACAACAAGAAATGACCATGAAGTAAGTGAGGAACTCAACAAGAGATTTAAAGAAGTGTTCACAGAGGAAACAGAAGGGGCTCCAGAAAGACAGAGAGGTGGGGCACACTACCAAGTGCTGGACACAGTACACACAACCGAGGAAGAAGTGAAGAGGCTTCTGAGTGAGATAGATACCTCATAGGCAATGGGGGCGGATAACATCTCTCCATGGGTCCTGAGAGAGGGAGCAGAGGCGCTATGTGTACCCCTAACAACAATATTCAATACATCTATCGAAACAGGGAGATTGCCTGAGGCATGGAAGACAGCAAATGTAGTCCCAATCTTTAAAAAAGGAGACAGACATGAAGCACTAAACTACAGACCAGTGTCACTGACAAGTATAGTATGCAAAATCATGGAGAAGATTATCAGGAGAAGAGTGGTGGAACACCTAGAAAGGAATGATCTCATCAACAGCAGCCAACATGGTTTCAGGGATGGGAAATCTTGTGTCACAAACCTACTGGAGTTCTATGACATGGTGACAGCAGTAAGACAAGAGAGAGAGGGGTGGGTGGATTGCATTTTCTTACACTGCAAGAAGGCGTTTGACACAGTTCCACACAAGAGATTAGTGCAAAAACTGGAGGACCAAGCAGGGATAACAGGGAAGGCACTACAATGGATCAGGGAATACTTGTCAGGAAGACAGCAGCGAGTCATGGTACGTGGCGAGGTGTCAGAGTGGGCACCTGTGACCAGCGGGGTCCCACAGGGACCAGTCCTAGGACCAGTGCTGTTTCTGGTATTTGTGAACGGCATGGCGGAAGGAATAGACTCCGAAGTGTCCCTGTTTGCAGATGACGTGAAGTTGATGAGAAGAATTCAATCAGACGAGGACCAGGCAGAACTACAAAGGGATCTGGACAGGCTGCAGACCTGGTCCAGCAATTGGCTCCTGGAGTTCAATCCCACCAAGTGCAAAGTCATGAAGATTGGGGAAGGGCAAAGAAGACAGCAGACGGAGTACAGTCTAGGGGGCCAGAGACTACAAACCTCACTCAAGGAAAAAGATCTTGGGGTGAGTATAACACCAGGCACATCTCCTGAAGCGCACATCAACCGAATAACTGCTGCAGCATATGGGCGCCTAGCAAACCTCAGAACAGCATTCCGACATCTTAATAAGGAATCATTCAGGACCCTGTACACCGTATACGTTAGGCCCATATTGGAGTATGCGGCACCAGTTTGGAACCCACACCTAGCCAAGCACGTGAAGAAACTAGAGAAAGTGCAAAGGTTTGCAACAAGACTAGTCCCAGAGCTAAGAGGTATGTCCTACGAGGAGAGGTTAAGGGAAATCAACCTGACGACACTGGAGGACTGGAGAGA